>NC_051177.1:77916747-77962539 GCF_013339695.2 Rhipicephalus sanguineus | reverse complement strand
TGAGCACGATTTATAGGCCGTTCAGTGTCTCAAGTCAAGCCGAACATCACAGCGGTGGCGGACGGCCGGGAAATGAACACGGGTCTTCCCCAGCTTTAGTGGCTGGATGACTGGGAGACACCGATGCTGCATAAGGAAAACAATACAGGTCACCAAATATTGCTTTTCATAGAGAAAAAAAATGTAATTTAACGTTAATAGCTGCTCATTGCTAGCAAGATCATGTTCTCATTTTGAGGCATGCAGAATTGGGGGCCTCCTCCAAGTGACGCAGAACGTTGTCATGATGTTTGCCTAAATTTGTCTAGATGTCAGTGGGTAACGTTGCGTGAATGTGCTTAATGTCCCTTTCGGACCACCACGAAACGTTATAATATAACATTGCAGCAACGTTCAGGATGGCATTCCGACATTGTGGCAATGTTTGTACAATGTTTAAACAATATTACTAAACGTGCATGTGTCCAATTGGACTTTCAGGCAACATATACAGAAACATACAGGTAGTGTTAGTGTTTATGTTTGATACTACCAGGCCCGCCGACCTATTGTGGAAGCCACTGTCGCAACTCTCAGCCTGGAAAGCTGTCTGTCAGGTGGGGAAAAAACTGCATAATTCAAATGCTGCGGAGGAACTAAAGCATTGGGGTGTAGATGCTTCCTTGATCAAACACATCTATACATACATAATAAACTTGTGGCCGAATCCTTGAGGGCTGCGTAGCAGTCGTGCCATATTCCATAACCTCTTGCCCAATTTCAAGAAAGTCGCGACTAGGCGCGGTGTACCGATGGTCTTTTCAGCGCCCGAGAAAATCGGGAAGTTGTGCCAACGTATTTGCGATAGCAAAAGCGCGGCTGCGAGAAGAACATGAGAGGCCTTTTGTAAAATGTTCCACGGGGTTGTGTACTCGATGCCCCTATCCTGCGGCAAAGTGTACATCGGTTCAAACCGAAAGATGTGTTAATGACCAGTCAAGGGAACACGGCCAAAATTAATAAAACGAGATAACAAGTATGCGCACCTGGTTGCGCATGCTATAATATGTGGCTGTGACACAGGATTTTCTGATACAAAGATTCTGGGCAGAAGCACAAGGAAAACAGCACGTGAAGTGTTAGTGGCTTTTTGCATAGAAAAAGAAAAGGACCGCTGTGTAAGCACCCCGTCGCTATCTCCGTTTCCCAGTGAATTTCAGTTCATCAGATCTAGACTGTGAGATGGAAGGAGCAGGAAAAAAATGTATGTCTTGGTTGTGTGTGTGTTGGCTTTATCTGATGTTAATGCGTGCATGTGCCACATGTATATATTCAAGCCTTCGTGCGATGAATAAATCAGTTGGAAGTGAGCGCTGTACGTGGTTGATGCCTAGGTGTGTGTGTGTGTGTGTGTGAATGTGTCGTGTGGTTGCGCTCTAATTAAGTTTTCTGGAAACATCGCTAGATGTACATGCACACCTTCCGATTCTGCACTGCATAAGCTTTAAAACTCAATTAAAATGTTTTAGGCTGTGTTTGTGGCTGATATACAGATGACACCTATATGCTCCCAGTGATGTGATGTAACAATCAAATCATGTTTGATTTTTTTTTGCCAGGATTCCTTTAATAGCGGGGTTCAAGTGTAATCTACCCTCCTTATGGCGTGAGGACATCAACAGTGACATTGAAAACTCTCTCAATATGCATGCTAGAGGGAGGGGATATGTTGTAATGCATGTGCACACGTTGCACACACGATTGTGGTCCCATTGCCACGATGCTCATATCTGAGTCCTGTTTAAAGTGCAGTGCTTTACCGTTTTCTACTGCTCAGAGAACATTGAAGTAGCCATCGTCACATCATAGCAGCCTTGGTTCAATTAGTTGACCAACATTGCGCTGAAGGTATAATGATGAGGAATTGAATACAGAGGGCTTGGCTTTGCTCCTCTGAACATGTGCAACCGTACTGCTTGTGGCCAAGACCAGGGTCATACTACTGTGGTTTTTTGCAAAACTGAAGCTCTCGAAGCTGTGCTGCCTCTTATACTTCTTGGTCAATAATTTACCGATTGCATATACTTTGTCCCTCGAAAAGTATCTGAATCATAATGACCATTGCAAATTAAAAATGTAATTATTTACAAAACTGCCAGGAAAATTGATTATCAGTACTAATTACATGCAATTCTTTATGCGCAAGTCTTAAGCAATGCAGTTGAGCAGTATTGCACAAGACTCATCTTTGATCTCAAAAATGCCAGTAAATAATTAGGAAATAATCTGAAAGCTTGCCTTCAGAAAGTTTGGAATTTCACAGGCTGCTTTAAACACATTTAAGCAGGCTGATGTATACTACAGCACATGTTCAACACAATAATTGCAGTTTTATTCTCAAGATTTCGTGTTTATAAATAGCTGTCTTGTTTCAATTCTGCAACTAGAACATGTCCAATCTACCTAGTTATTTTTAGGGTACAAATGTTCGTTGCATTAATATACATTGGGTAATGATGGGGAAACACAATTTTTGTGGTTTAAAATCACCGTAAAATATGATGCTTACCAGATGGGTGGCACTCACAGCTTAGTTCCTAGGTATTCCTTTCTGTCACTCCTCATCAGCTGCATTGGTGGCAAAGTAAGATTTTGGTTCTGCTTCTCATTCTTTTCTCCCAGCCCGTGCATATGTACCTAAAACAAAATGTACAAATTTCATCTAACACATCAAAATAAAATCATCAGCGAGTTCTTTGGTACTCTACATATGAAGTAGAGTCATAACTAAGGAGCATTGTTTTGTTTAATATATCTAGGGTTTAACGTCCCAAAACCACGATATGATTATGAGACGCCGTAGTGGAGGGCTCCGGAAATTTCGACTACCTGGGGTTCTTTAACGTGCACCTAAATCTAGGTACACGGGCCTCAGAAACATTTTCGCCTCCATCAAAATGCGAGCATTGTTTTGTTGTCATGTTAATTGGGCATATGTTCAGTTATTTCCACTTTAAAAAAATTTTTTTCAATTGAACAAATATTTATAGATATGCTCTCTATCTCACCTGCACATTTTGCCTGAGGCAAAATAAACATTGCAAGTTAGCATTCATGTCACGTGTTGAGTGCCGATTCATCCACCATCCCACAATTAGGCTATTGTGAGTGAACTGTTCCCTTGGCAAACCATTATCTATGTATGTCTTCTATTTGGCCATGCCCTCTGTGCTAATTCAAGGACTGCAACAGTTTACCATAAAATTTTTGGTTCGTTGTTAGCTCACCCACTGCTGCCCACTCTTTCAGGTTCAACACTCTAAATTCAAAGCATCAGAACAAACTTATCCAGGGATGGTTGCTTGCTAGGCTAGTTTGTTCATATCGATGAGTGGCACAGTGCGGAAAAACAGGAAAGGACGACAACAGAGACAGAGTGCAAAGAGCGCTGAGTTTCACCTGTTTATTTCGCTGGCAGCACCAGGTATATGTACTACAACGGGACAGAAACATAGCAAAAAGATGATAAACAAGAGGTGCATGGGGTGATAGCTGCAAAGATCTAATCACCAAGTTTCTAAAAATTTTTGCTCCTCCTTCGTCAATGTAAGCGATGGCATGCTGACGAATCCCTCTCCCGCATGAGCAATTTCGGCCGCCTCAACAGTTTCCCTGACACACTGGTCTCTGTGGCGATAAACAATGCCACTTTTTGAGAACTCAGCATTGCATGGCTTAGTACGTCGATGCATGGACTTACCGACACAGTTACTGCAGTGTAAGCTGAGATGGCCCTGGTTACCATCTCTTAAATTCTTGTGCTCTTTTAGCCTCGTGTTGACGCATTTGCCGGTCTGTCCGATGTATTCACGTCCGCTAGACAATGGCACGCGATATACAACACCCTGTTCACAAGGCACAAACAGATTCTGGTGACGAATACTGCACAATTTCTCTTCTTCGCTTTTACACGGGTTGGTTTTCTTGCAAAGAACTGAAAGTTTTAGTGGAGCCGAAAACACGACGTCGACACCTACACGCTTCCCTATCGTTTTTAGGTTATGGGATGTCTGGCGAAGATACGAAATAACGGCTATTTTCTTCCGCACATCGACGCCTGCCACGTCATTCTTGTCACCTTGCTGGATTGTTTTCATTTTTCGCAATAGGCCTTCAGCTACAGAAACCACAAGGGAGTACGGGTAGCCGGCCTCCAACAGCCGTCTATTTGAAGCGCTAGGCTTTCCTGAAGCATATGCTCGCAAGACTTTGACAGAGCATTAGTGAGACAGTACTTAACAATACTGAGCTTCACGAGCTTAGAGTGGGCAGATAAGGTGGGTACCAGGGCTTTTCTTGCTCTGGGTTCATAACCACAACATACGTTATCAATGAAAAACTTTAGCCGTAGTTCTAGAAACCTAATGGAATTGTTTTCTGGCATTTCATGCTTCAAAACTAGAGGTGTTAGGTTTTGCCTGAAGATGTCAAGCACGTTTACAGCAGTTTGATGAAAATCCGTATTTGTGTTGTCAATTATGATTAAAAAATCATCTACAAATCTAAAAACCTGGCAAACATTCGTGTATTCTAGACAGTTGATGATCCTGCGGTCGGGCATAGCTAACAACAGATCCCTAAGTACAGGGGCAATGCATGACCCAATACAAATTTTGCGCTTTTGCAGGTAAACACCTGTGTCCCAAGTGGCAAATGTAGACCGCAGGTACATGCCAAGCATTTCCAAAAAACCACCTACAGACACTCCGCTACTGTTTTGAAACGTAACGGCCTAACCTAATCGCCTACACATTGTATAGCGCATCCGCCGAGTAAAACAGATCTTTTATTCTATTGAAAACACACTTTGCATTTTTAGTAGCGCATCCTGCGGAAGCTTATCTTGTAGGAACAACGCCAGACATTTTTTACCCTTTTCTGAAATGATTAAAAGCAAGATTCGCAGAAGTAGCAAGATTCGCACGGAAGATGAGAGGAACAGTTGTATTTCACAGGGGGTGGACGTTCTTGAATTACTCAGTACGCCCTTCTCGCACACTGCCATTGAAAAAATTGTCTGATTATTTGTGCAGTAACTGCCTTTGTGTGCTCTCCTCCGATAAAGAGGGTGATTTTGCAGTTTTCCCAATGACGTCCTCCGTAGAAAGGCTACTGAGGCTATCAACAGCAACTTCAATAGGATGGACCAAGTAAGTCTCAAAAAAGGCTAAGACGCTAGCTACGAAACTTTGTAAACGCCTAGGAATACAATCACTTGTCAAACAAGTTCAGGATAAGAAAAAGTCCTCCTTAGATATCTTTTTTTCTGCAAAGACTCACGAAGCTGGATGCCCCCTTCGGGTAATCATTTCAGAAAAGAGTACGTGGCAAAAATGTTTGGCGTTGTTCCTGCAAGATAAGCTGTCCTTGCTTCAGATAGAAGAGCCATTCTTGGTAAAAAGCAGTGCGCAGGTTGTTGAGTACTTGCAGCAGCATAAAAATGCTAATGTGTCAGCCTTTTCAATAGATATAAAAGATCTGTTTTACTTGTTACCATAGGATGCCCTACTACAATGTGTTGAATAGGCAATTGATAGGTTAGGGGCCATTACGTTTAAAACAGTAGCGGAGTGTCTGTAGGTGGTTTCTTGGAAATGCTTGGCATGTACCTGTGGTCTACATTTGCCACTTGGGAAACAGGTGTTTACCTGCAAAAGCGCGGAATTTGTATTGGGTCATCGCCCCTGTACTTAGTGATCTGTTTTTAGCTATGCTCAACCGCAAGATTATCAACTGTCTAGAAGACATGAATGTTTCCCAGGTTTTTAGATTTGTAGATGATTTTTCAATCATAATTGACAATGCAAATGCAGATTTTCATCAAACTGCTGTAAACGTGCTTGACACCTTCAGGCGAAACCTAACACCTCTAGTTTTGACGCATGAAATGCCAGAAAACAATTCCATTAGGTTTTTAGAACTACGGCTAAAGTTTTTCGATGATCACATATGTTGAGGTTATGAACCCAGAGCAAGAAAAGCCCTGTTACCCGCGTTACCTGCCCACTCTAATCTAGTGAAACGCAGTATTGTTACGTACTGTCTCACTAATGCCCTGTCAAAGTCTTGCGAGCATACGCTTCAGGAAAGCCTAGCGCTTCAATACAGACGGCTGTTGGAGGCTGGCTACCCGAACTCCCTTGTGGTATGTGTAGCAGAAGGCCTATTGCGAAAAATTGAGAAACAATCCGGCTAAGGTGACAAGAATGATGTGGCAGGCCTGCAATGTGCGGAAGAAAAATAGCGTTATTTCGTATATTCACCAGACATCCCATAACCTAAAGAAGACAGGAAAGCATGTAGGCGTCGACGTCGTGTTTTCAGCTCCACTAAAACTTTCATTTCTTTGCAAGAAAACCAACCTGTGTAAAAGCGAAGAAGAAAAAATCGTGCAGTATTTGTCACCAGAATCTGTTTGTGCCTTGTGAAGAGGGCGTTGTATATCGCGTGCATTGTCTTGCGGCCGCGAATACATCGGACAGGACCGGCAAATGCGTCAACACGAGGCTAAAAGAGCACAACAAGAATTTAAGAGATGGTAACCAGGGTCATCTCAGCTTACACTGCGGTAACTGTATCGATAAGTCCATGCGTCGGTGTACTAAGCCGTGGAATGCCGAGTTCTCAAAAAGTGGCATTGTTTATCGCCACAAAGACCAGTGCGTTAGGGAAATTGTTGAGGCGGCCGAATTTGCTTGTGCGGGAGAGGGATGTGTCAGCATGCCATCGATTACATTGACGAAGGAGGAGCAAAAATTTTTAGAAACTTGGTGATTAGATCTTTGCAGCTATCACCCCATGCACCTCTTGCTTATTGTCTTTTTGCTGTTTCTGTCCTGCTGTAGTACATATACCTGGTGCTGCCAGCGAAATAAACAGGAAATAAACAGGCTCTTTGCACTCTGCCTCTGTTGTCATCCTTTCCTGTTTTTCTGCGCTGTGCCACTCGTCGATAAACTTATCCAATTTCATGCATTTAGCATATGTGAAATGTTCCGAACTTTCCACAAGAAGACAGGCTTAAAGATTCATGCACTCCTTCTTCATGAAGGAATTGTATAAGTGGCTTCGCAGCATGCCTAAAGGTGTAGCCTTCAATATAATGGTAAGCTGCACATTCACAACAGAACACGGCTAATTCGAGGCATCATTCGTAGTCTTCATTATATTGGTCTTTAACTTGTCTTAGTAACATTTTGCCTTGCACAAACGCAACAAAATACCTGCATTTTTCAAACTTCATTCACAAGTCACGTTCCTGTGACACACAGTCTCGTCCATATTGCACCACTCCGTAATGTGTCCATCAGAGCTTAAAGGGATACTGAACAAAAAAGGAAAAATGACCAGAAAGCATCGAAATTGCACTTGAACGACGCGACTGTTCTGATAAACAGAGTTTACTTGACATATTTTTGAACAGCTGGCTCTATTTTTGGAGGATTGTTAGCACACAGCATGTTTTCTTTTCCAGCTACTTCCCTTTCTACACCTTTCCTTTACATCCCGCTCTCCCCCTTCCACAAAGGTGGTGAGATGGCCCCTGCCCTTTAGATGCTTTACCCCACCCGGTAGCATTTTTCGCTGCCGGTGCTGTTCATACTGGTTCTAGGAACCTTAGAGTGGGAGTGGAGGGGGTTGAGAGACATGAGCGACGGCTAGCAAGGTTGGCACGCCTGTTTCCGGGGATGTCAAACGTCACCTCCTTTAGTTGACCACGCGGCCACTAGACACAGCAGTGTGAAAAACGCACTAAATTCATTGTCTTCAGCAACTTTCTGCCTTATATGAAGGTTGCGTCTACAGATTTCAGCACCCAATCTTTCAATTTGGCTGAAATCTCGATGGCAAAAATTTTGTTCAGTGTCCCTGTAATGAAATAAAACTGGAAGGCCGTAATGGTACGCGGAGGCAAACACAAGAGGAGGGACAAGAATACCAAGATGCAGCACCATCTTCCAACTGAAATTTATTACAAGCGGCACACATGTATATACAGTCGAAACCCACAATAACGAAATCGTTGCAACAATGAAACATTTCCTGTCCCTGGTGAACACCCATAGGATCAATGCATGTAGCATCTCTCGACAACAATTTTTGGTAAACTAGAATCTCGCAACGCTGAGTGCTGACCGGACGTAGTATGGTTTGAACATGGTTAGGCACACTCCAAAATACACTCAAATGTATTTTCTTCACACCTGGCCAGTGAGGGAGGACTATTGAGGCAGCGGGGATCGTACGGTCAGGTGACGAATGTGATAGCTTGCCTTCGTTGCACCTTTCAGATAAGGAGCATTCTTACCTGGCGTGATCTAGGGACAAGGGTTACTGGTAACACTACATCTTGCTGATGTCAACTATCCTGATTTTCTTACTATAGAGCATGGTTTTTCTGTGTATACACATGTGCACACCTATCTAATAAATTTCAGTTGGAAGATGGCAGTGCGTCTCTACATCTTGTCCCTCATCATGTGTTTGCACTTAGTACCATTACGAATGATTTAGTCCAACTAGCCGAAATCACAACATTCTTGAAGCTCGTACTTTTTCATGCAAACAAACACAGGAAGCTGTTGCATGTATTAGAAACCGTAGGCAAACAGCACCACTCAGCTTAAGAAATACGTTCCAGCTCTGTTGGCCAGCTCTGTTGGCTTTCACTATTTTTTTGCCCAATGCAGTAGTGTACCTGGAAGCGTGTTATAAGTGAACATTATATTGTGTCAGTAAAAACATGCAACAGGTTGCACATCACGGGGGTGATTCTGGTGTGGCACATGTGCGCTACAGGGTGTGCAAAAAGAACGAACTTCTGGTCGCCGTTCTTGAATTTGAGTGAATTTACTCCAGGTGGAGGTTACAAAAGAGCAATAATTTTGACGTTGGTTTGGTGAAAAAGAATTTGTCACTTATATAAAAAAAAACGAACTTTTGGTCACAAAAAAAAACTTTTTCGCCAATTTCACAGTTTCTGAATTTTAAACACATCAGCAAACCACAATATTTGTTCCTCTCAAAGAACAAGTGAAATTCAGTCCTTACGAGTGTTTTATTTAGCTTTGTTGTAGAGAGGCTTTTGGGGACAAAAATGACAAACGCGGTAAACGGCACAAATTATTTGTACCTCATGAGTTTATTGCTGCAGACAAGTTAAACAGAGAATAATAAAACTCGGTAAATATTGACTTTGATATCTGAACTTTTTTTTCAAAATTTATCATGGATATTGAGCCCCCATAACTTAACCATAAGCCATTGTTTACTGACAGTCATAGCTACAAGGTGCAGTGAAGTTACAGGTAAGTCACTGAGCTATAATAATGATAATTTCTGGGGTTACAGCGTGCCTCATAAGCAAGATGTGCTTATGAGGCACGCTGTAATGGGGGCTCCGAATGAATTCCGAGCAGGTGGGTTTCTTTAACATGTAGTGGCATCTAAGCAATTGTGTATTCATGCATTTTGTCACTACTGAAATGTGGCTGCCTTGGCTGGGAATTGAACCTGCATCCTCAAGCTGCTAAGAAGCCGCACCCTACCTGCTAAGCTACAACTGCAGGTCAGTGAGCCATATTAAAGGGGTACTGACACAAAATTTCGCGGCCGAGATAGCCTGAGGGATCGATTTCCGTGAACATGCGTATATCATGTGCAAAATATCAACAGCGAATATAGCTTTGAACATATTTTAAATGAATTTGAAGTTTGCATAAGCGATCGACCCCCTCGAGCTATCGACACCCTCAGAGGTAACCCTCGGTGACCCCCCTACTTCCCTCATGTGACTACGCTGCAACAAGTTATAATCACGTCATAGCCGCCATTTTTTTGCCGCGTTCGCTCCAGCAGCCTACTTCTGGGAGGCTGCTCGCGAAGCGCGGAAGTGCGTCACAGTTCTGTGTGTTGACATGATCGAGCGCTGCTGAGACGTCCCCCCCTTGCTATCGTCCGCCAAATAGGGGAGGCCACTAAATCCCTTTACTCGGCCAATGCTAAAGCCGCCGCTATCTACTCTCTCTCACCCCCTCTTGGCTACGCATCTCAACAACTTTTACTCAAAGGGATTCGTGCTGGGGCCGGGCAGGAAAGAGGCAACAAGCCTTCTTTGTTTATAAACAAATTATTTAATAGTAATTATGAATTACATACGCACATACTCTCCTCACACGACACACGCTACACAAAATCATAACAAAAGAATATAACACTCGCGACAAAAATTGCAGAATACAGGATAGATATCAATGACAATAAAACCATACGATTAGCACGAGAGGGCGAAGATAACAATTAGTCAAACTGCGCAATGTCTCAACCCGCCGCCCCCCTTCCTGCAAAGTTCGTTTAAATAAAGAAGATGAAGCTCGTCTCACGAAAGGTCCGCTGATGGAGGCCTCGGGGTTTGTTGCTGGGGTCGCTGTCCAATTCTTCCCGCTGCTCGTGACGCTCTCGATCTCTTCCATCCTCATCGTCTCCTTCATTCCCTTCATCATCTTCCCTCAGGCGTCCCCATCTCAGTCATTATCTCATCACCTCTCCTCTCTATCACATTCCATCCTCTGCCTCGGTCCTCATCTCATCCCATCGTCTCCCATCTCGATATCATCTCCTCTCAATCCATCCTATTCCATCCTCTATTCTCCTCTATCCTCGTCTCATTCCGTCCTCTATTCTCCATTCTGTCCTCGATCGTGGTCCCGGGGCCGCTTTTCTTGGCTTGCGGCTCCGCCCTTCTGTGGCCTCTAACCAATCGCTACTGTTTACACAACATTCTTTTTTGTCGGTCTGTGAGTGTCAATCTCGACGACTGCCCCCGCAGCCTACACCAGTGGAAAGCACCCTCTCCAGCAACGTAGAGCAAGCAAAAAAAACTGTAGAAGCTCCACATTGAGAGGGTGGAATGGGCGAGCTGTCCGATGACGCGTGAATTATGGGCGACCAGGAATTCCAACGCTCGGACAAAGCGCGCTGTCTCTAATGGCCCACGCGCAGTGTTTTGAGCGCCGCGTTGAAAAGCCTCTCGCCCCCCTCGCTCCAGTTTCCGGTGTCTCCCGACCCGATGTCCATGTCGGGTTTCGACGTCTCCACCACAGCGTCTCCCGCGCAATTCTCCGCAGTCGCCGCTTCTTCCTGGAACGCCGCGGGCGGTCATCCACGGAGAACGCGTTAATGAGCCGGGAGCCGCGGTGGCATGTCAGGCCCCCCAAGCCATAAAACTGAAGGGCGCGCACGGCGTCTCGTCGCTGCAGTGGCTGTACACAATAGGAGGTGGTCACCCGATCCCGGTGTTTGCGCGGTGGGCCCGCAAGGACCATCAACAGAATTCTTCCAGGAACTCTGCTCCGAAATGCGCGTTTGTTACACAGGGGGGGGGGGGCTTCTTTCTGCCGAAGCTTGGGTGAGGGAAATGGATGTAAACACCTTGCGAGGCCTGGGGTCCGGCCCGCGTTCTCGGGAACGTCACTGCACCCGCTAGGTGGTGATAGTTGCACCCGGAGGCTTGTCGTTTTTTGAAACCGAAACTGACACTGGCCGGTACTGAGGAGCCTGTAATTAATTATCTATCACGCACTGCAGCAAACGATGTGCCATGTTATGACTAAAAGGCCCCCAGTAACACATCGCAGCAAAAAAACGCGAGGCCAAAATTTATGTCAGTACCCTTTAAGAGAGAAAGAAACCAACTAAGATACCTCACTACCTAGTTGATCACAAGAGCCTTGTGTGCTGTTGACTCTGCACCAGGCTTTTCGCATTTCTTGAAGTGTGTTGTATTGATGAATGGCGGCCAGCTTTAACCTTTCTAAACCAAGATTTTGGGATCGCAGCCACTGCTCCATTTAGGAGTTCGTGATGTAGTACACCTTGCGACAAAGCGGCTGTTGTGAAATATACTGCCCTTTCCATCCCCCCTTTTAATTTAAAAGTTTGATCACTTCGATTATGGTCAACTTGTTAGCATCCGAATGTCCAGGTGGTAGCCTGTAGACAAAATGTCATTTGTGAAGATCAATACATAATAAACAAAGCTGCATTAATTTATTCACTTTTCAATTATTTACAAGAGGTTAAAAGCAAATGAGTAGTTGTGCAGCCCATCATCGCGTCGATGGGGAAGGGGGGATATGCTTTACAGGCGGTTGTTACAGATTATAAAATAAGAAAAATTATGTTCTTGCTACAAAACACCAGACAGAAACTTGCACAAGTTTACTAACGCCGACTTGAACGAAGACGAAAGGACACAAGCAACGAGAAGCAACTGAACTGGTGGCCCGGGAAAACATGATGAAACCGTGGTTTAAACAAACAAGGGACTATGGGGCCCATTCGTTAAAAGGGCCCATCTTTGATAGACATAATTGACATAATCACAAACAGCAAACTAAGAATGAATCCAAGGAAAGCATAATTGATATTATTTTTACTTTATTTAGTGTATACATGAATAGAAATAATGAAAGTGAACGAACAAATAACACAGCATCTATGGTTTTATTATTTTTTGGCTGCATACAATAGATTACACCGGTGTCACACGATCACTTATTGTCGTCATCAGGGCCGATCCGGGTCTGATCTCTTGATCGCGATCAACAATAATTGCTGCTACGCGGTTCAAATTATTCCGGATCGAGGTTGGCTGAGACGTTAGTCAAACCGCTATTTGGGAGCCAGATCGCAATCAAACGTGCCCGTGCGACATCCGTATTGAACGTGGCTTACGTCACAATTACTGCAACGAAACATGCGATGGCAAAAAAGGCTACAAAAGAAAAGAGGGCAAACGGTCTTCGTGAACAGACCCCGCTACTTACCTATCATGAAGCGTGGGAAGTGCCAGGTAGAACTGCTACCGTAGACTTCTACCGTAGAAGCCATTGCCTTGCCATTGCCGCCGAAAGCCTTGCTGAAGTGTACGCGGACAGGAGGGGGCACCGCAGAACACAAAACTGATAAATGCAGCCGCACGGTTTCTTGATATCCTAAAGTTTCACGCTAATATGAAAGCACCGCGGAATCCGACACGCAATGTTGTTTTGGGCGCGAAACTGTCACGTAATTAAAAGAGCCCGCGATGCCACCGCTGCGCCCTCAATGCGAAATGTAGACCAGTGATGTAAACTATAGCCTCCGAGATGGGCATAAAAATTGGCAATCACGAAGGCTGTGTATATGCGTCGCTTGTGTCATAACTTGGTAATTTTACACATGTTACGTACAAATTGTATTGGTATTTTTAAATTAGTTTCATTCCGCTGACATCTTTCAAGCGCAAGTTCATAAAAAAAACGCATTTTTGCACTGCAAGCTCTGCTACATGCCCTGTCAACGTTACAAGACCACCTAACTTTATAAGTAGGGCTCCGTGTTTTCGGTTTTTATATTTATTGAAAATCGGCGGGTGTTATCGTCGTTATCGGAGTTTATATTTTTGGCGGAAATTCGGCATTTATCGGAGTTTATTTCTCGTAAATCCCCAATTCTCCGAAATTCGGAGATTTGCATTATTCTCAAAACCCCAAATTTTTAGATCAACTTATATCTGAATACTGAAACATCAAAACACACGGACCACATGCTATTTTTTCTAGAAGGTCTGAATGCACAAAAATATAAATGCACAAGCGAAATACTTGAACACAAAACACCTGTACTTGTGCGTATAACAACCTTAACTAGCTTAAAGCTTATTGTAAAACACGCAAGTGTACGTACTTTGCGAGGTTGCTGTGTTACTTTGCGAGGTTGCTTTGAACGTTAGCGCGAAGCGCCAGAAAACGCAGAGCGCAGCGAGAAAGCACTGACTACTGGACATTGTGAAGTCTCCAAAACGACAGGGGTTCAACAATGTTACATATTTCATAGCACTCATAGTTCGCGAAATCACTCAGGAGCTGACTCATGTCGTCAGTTTTAAGAAGCGCTAATTGAAAAATAGGGGGCATAGGTTTGGAACGCGCAGGGCAGCTCATGCTTCACATTTGGATTCACAATTTGAACACAGTACCAGAACGATTCTTTGGTGTACTGCAGTTGATCGCACAGGTCCCTCTCAGATATCTGTCTCCACTTTTGGGTGACAGCAGCGTAGTATCCGTGAATGTCTGCGACAGTTGTTAAGCGGTCATTCTCGTCAAGGAGGTCCAACGGACTTGTGACATCTGATGCGAAGACATCGGTTTGATCACGCCATTGATTGATGAGTGTGTAAACGAACCCCCATTATGGGATAAACCACCTCGACGGACATACGGTTTTCAGCGACTTCATGGACATGCCCACGGCCAAGCACACAAGACCAGACTTACGGCGCAGCTCCCGCGACGACTTCAACAGGGCAGGAAAGTGCACAACAAAAAATACCTGCAGACTGAAGATGCCCCAGCGGTGTCTGCTAATACTTTTTTCTTTCCTTATTACGTACAATGTACAATACTATGTACAGTCGTCAGTAAGCTTATCTCAAATGCTCCGCAGCGTGGCCTTGACTGGTTTGACTGATGCCAACTGCAAAGCGGTAAGCGCCGTTGCCGAGATAATACCTCGGTATGCTTGCATACTATGTCGGCATGCATTGGCAACATCTTGGCAACAGAAGTGAAAGCTACGTGGCGCTGCAGCAATCAAAGCATTCCATGACACACTGCGGAGCGTTCGAGTTAAGCTTGCTGACTGTACATGTAACTGTACACAGCTCAGGACAGTAAAACTTACATGGAAGTTTTTGCTCTCCCTTTCTCCAGTTATGCTGTACTGTCTTACCACAAATTCCAAGCGACTAGCCCCACATACTTTGCATAAATAGCCCATAACGAGGAAGCGAATGCTTATCTTACAGTGAGGCCAGATTTTAAGGCTATCGATATGCACAACAGTCAACTTCCGTTATCTAAATTGATAAGGAACGAAGAAATACTCAGTGATTTCAGAACGAATAAGGAAATGCAAAAAAGTCAACAAAATACCCATGGTCTCCAACAGAGTATCTGTCCCAAAGCATCATATCCTTGGATGGAACTTCTGGTGCATGCAAAGTATAAAACTGATGTAAAATTAATCTGGGGCACCTAAACAATGTAGAAAAGAAATTGAGTGAGGCCAGTTTCTCTCCGATATTGCAAAAAAAAGGACTAAGCTAAGATCTCATCTTCCAAAATTGCAGTTTATGACATTTAGATAGCACTTTATAGGGATGGGCGAATAGTGAATTTCAGGTTCGAAGTTTAAATAGGTGCTTTCCAAAGTCATTTGTACAGTTCCAGAGATGTGCATCACAGTATCTAACTTCTGATTGATTTTTGGAGCAGCAAAATTTCCGTTTGGGACTGAAGCAAAATTTTCATTGGAGCACTTTGGAGCAGATAATTTTGATCTGGGAGCACTTTGGAGCAGCTAATTTACATCTGGAGTGCAAACAGAAGAATTGCATTAACATTCAAGCACCTGGTTTATTATGGGGCTCTTAGATGAAATATTTCATTCATTGCAAATCTCAGAAAAATCATCTCAGGAGCAAGGCGTGCGCAGGGGGGGCAAGGGCCCCCCCCCCCCTATACTAAGAGGGGGGGGGGCCAAAATCTGCCCCGTACACTGACCCTCGATAGCAATTATATGGAACTCTCGGCGGATTTTTGCCGTCGCCGTTGCCGTAATTTTCCGTATAAAGTCCAAATTATCTCACCACGCGCATTCTCCCAAATGCATCATAAATAGCCGGCCGTCTGTTCCGCCGCACGGACAGGATGGAACACTTCTGTCTTTTGTGCATGAAGGGACGCCAGGGGAGCGGAAGGGGGGGGGGCGCAAAGTATAAAATTGATGTAAAATTAATTCTGGGGCACCTAAACAATGTAGAAAAGAAATTGAGTTCTGACTTTTCAGAAAGAAAGCCGTAGTTTCTCTCCGATATATGCAAAAAAAAGGACTGGATAAGCTAAAGGATCTCGTCTTCCCAAAATTGAAGTTTATTGACATTTAGATAGCACTTTATTAGTTATTACTGGATGGGCGAATAGTGAATTTCAGGTAGACGTCGAAGTTTAAATTAGGTCGGAACGCACGCGCGAGCGCTTTCCAAATGTTCAAATTAAACCATTTGTACAGTTCTCAGAGATGTGCATCATAATAGAAAAGGAACAAGAAAGTTGATGCCAGTGAACAGCACTTCCAAAACCATATTCGGACTGACGAGCAGATTATGTAAGCAGATGGATTACCGCGGTTCCATCATTATTATTTATAATGAAAATTTTCTATAACTAAATTCTATTGCAAAAATAAATTAGCACAGAAGAGCCATCACTCAACTTCTTTTAGAGCATTCAATACAATGAAATTCAACTTATTTGACATGTTATTAGTGCCAAGATTGAAATATTATGAAGAAATAATTAATGGACATAAAAGAAAGATGGAAGTTTATTTAGTGCACTGGAACATAGTTATATACAACCGATTTCTTTAAACATGGCAACAAGCTTAATTGTTGCAAAGAAACATTTCTAAGAAAGAAGTTAAAAAAAGCAAAACAAGAAACATGAATGTACAGAGCGTAGAGGTAACGAAAGTATGAACACAATACAGAAAGATAACATTTCATCGCATACCAGACATCATAGAAGGCACCAGCTACACAGATGCAGGAAAAGTAATAACGATGTGACCGATACTGAGATTTAACATCACACAGTCCACACATGGCACACAGCCAGGCTACAAATGTAACGTTCCAAAACTAGCGACATGATCTAGACACACATAAAGCGCAATTAAAGTGTTATCTAAATAGACATTCATGCCAGCATCAAGTCAAATTACCAAATGCAGTGCTCTTCAGAGTGCTTGTGCAGATTTCAGGAACAAACATTCATTGGTAATCGAAGGACTATTAAGACCTCATCAATTCCATGTCACGCTTCTTTACTGCATTAACACTTCAAGAACAGTAGAGACACTTTTACTGAATTTACTGCAATGTGGAAGAAAAAATATTATGTAGGAAATATTCCAGCCTAGCTGGGACTTTCTCGTACAATACTTGATGTTTCATGAGTTCTTAAGGGGGGACATGGCTTGTGGAGACCAAAAATCATCAAAGAAAAAAGTGTTTTTTAAATTATATTATTGACATCTACAGCTATTATTTCGCATGTAAAGCCTAAGAGAAGTCTTATAAGATCAGTATTTCATCTGCAGTTTAGATCTGTGCAACGGAGTACGAGCTGAACGTTAAATGTTTTTGGGTCATTATTTAGCTTGTCGGCGTGATATCTCATGATCTAGAACGGCTAGAGCTGTAATTACTCTTTTAACATAAAGCCCAAGCTGTGTATCACAAAGTGCTGAGAGCAGAATTCTAGTTTTCTGCTCATAGATTTTAAAAATTGATTTTTGTTTTTTCTTCACGGTAGTCATGGTACAAACACTGAATTTTGATCATCTGCAGAATGACTAGTTATGATCCGATCTGAAAACTGCTTGCAGCGTTGCACTTATTGCATATAGTAGTATCTAGCTATCCGATAATATTCACTTTTTCTGCTGAGCGGCTTTTCTCCTATTGTCTCCGGAAACAATAGAGAGGCAGCTTTGTGTATCTCATAAACCAGTTTGCTTACAAGAAAAATTATTGTATATTTGAATCAGCATGAAAAACCAAAGAAGGTCTATTTAATTTCATCAGGTTTGGACATAAGATACAGAAAATATCTCCACACACCATGTCCCACCTAAGCTTTATGGAGCATTCCAAACAAACATAGGTACGAGTGAATTCAACTTCACTTTTGGCACTGATTGTTTTGACAAAAAAGAGAGAGAATGCAATATACAAAACGAAATAAGTGTCAGAAGCGCTAGGAGGCTTTCCCGCTTAGTCTCCATAACATGAGCCAACGAGATCAAGTGTTGGAGGAGAAAGAATGCTAATCGGCGGGGAAGTTAATGAGCAGTAGGATGATACCCCCCTGTGTGAATTGGTGCTAGTGTTTTCATGTGCACACATTATGCATATACGCATACCAAATGTCAACCAATATGGGGAGTAGGTTTCTCCACCCCCAAACCTTCTTTAAACATGCCCCCCCCCCCTTCCACCGACGCTTCTGGATACGCTAATTGTAGGAATGAGTAAGGCGACCTTAGAACTCTAGTCATGAGCGGTATTACTTATAATATTGAGGGTTTTTAGAGGAAATCATGATTCCAGGATTCTGAAATGGTCTGTAAAACGCACCTTTCAATTTCAAGCACCTAGAGAACCTGCATGCACCATGTCTCATCAAACAAAGTTACTATGTCAATGATAGAAGCTGAATAAGAGAAGTCTCATCGAAATTTCGCAGCATTTGCAATGCTTCACATGCCAGAGAGGAAAATAGGCACTACACCCTACCGCCGTCAGCTTTCCAGTAACTACAATTCTCCAGAACTTGAAAACGCTTCTCTTATATTTGGCCTAATTTTTTTCTCGACGGAGGAGGTACATCCACACATTCTGTAACGGCACACTATTTCAGCAAATAAATGTTTACTTCCTACCACAAAGGTTACCATCTACACTACGAAAAATAAGAAAAGAAAAACATGATATACATGCAAGGGTATCTAAGAAGGTCACGGAAGTGTCAAGATATTGACCAGTCAATGTCAAAATTTGCCAAGGAATGTATCAGAGCAGTCTAAACACTACCGGAGTCTAGAGTCTGTACACGAGGATATAATGAGTGCACTTTAAATCGTTCAAGCGACACAAATACACTGTTCAAAACTTCACGGATAACTGGAGTAAGTGTTATCGGGAATGTAGTATGGAATAAGCATTTCCACAAGCAGAGTGCCATATGGTGGCTCATCATGTGAGAACAATCCGTATGGTTCATTGGTTTAATCTTCACTCAAGTGGTAGTGCAAGCTTGACCACAACATTACTTTTCTTCAGGAGAATACATAGGACAAATATCACGAAAATAAGACGTAGAGGTCGTGCTCTGATGTTAAATTGAAAATTATTTTGAAAAGAATGGTTGAGAAAGAAGAAAAAGTACCACTGGCTTAATGAATCGGGAACTGGCGTCCTGTGTATCCACGCTGTTGATAGTTCGTATAAACTTGAGACATTGCTCAGCTTGGAAATATAGCATGGCATCAATATCCCTTCTACTTCTGCCGCAGGGGTTTTTCCTACAATTCAGCACACTAACACCTCAGAAAAACTACACCTACTAATGTGTTCTGGCGACACCCACACTGACATCTCTCGTTAAGGAATGTTATATAGGTGGCTGTCTTATTGCGAACACTGAAATAACCTAGTGAGACACCAAATATCAAGAACCAGAATTCCTAGGACATGCAAGCAGATTTCCAATTCAGACATGGCGGTTGACCTTGGTGGTAAATCGTATCCGCCATCTTCAAGTGTGTGCAAGTGAGTGGCATGGCTTGTACAAAAGATGTGCATTAGACATGCAAAGGTGCGCTCGCTCATCATTATGAACATAAATTTTCCTCTGGTTGTAACATAAGGCATATATGACTGGTTATATTTACTGGACCGGTGGCAAGTAGTGCGGTTTGCCCAATTTCTGCGGCACACTACTATGGGCTTTGCACACCAAGGGACAAATCTCCCAACCGTACATAGCTCACTGTAATGTAATCACATAGTTACCAAATTTTACTGCATCTAACGAGGCTCTAATGGAAACAGTGAAGTCACTATAAATAATAGACGTACACTTTTAACATTTGGCACAACTTTGTGCAGTCAGAACACACTGGAAAGACTAACAAAATGTGGCTTTATAAAACAACTGGGTTAGCAGAGCTGGTTAATATGGTCACTTGCATTCATGTTTGCGCAGATGTCCAGTGAGGCTGATTTTCCGCATAAATGTCTCGGGGGCATAAGTGGCACTTAAATGGCCGCTCGCCTGTGTGTGTGCGCAGGTGACCCTTCAATGTAGATCTATGTGAGAAGCTCTTTCGGCACTGGTGGCATTTAATATGGACGCTCGCCTGTATGTGTGCGCAGGTTATCCTTCAGGTTTCTCCAAGTGAGAAACTCATTTTCGCAGGGTGGGCACTTAAACGGCCTCTTGCCTGTGTGGGGTGCGCAGATGGCCCGTCAATGTAGAACCATGAGAAAAACTCTCGGGGCATAGGTGGCATTTATATGATCGCTACCTGGTGGCTACACAAGTGATACTTCAATGGTCATACTTCGTTGTGAAGCTCTGAGGGCACAAATGGCACTTTAAAAATGGCCGCATGTCGCTCTGTATGAACACCTGATGTGTTCTTTCAGATGAATTGTATGATCAGTCCCTCCATAGATCACAGAAGTCACAGTGGTCGGCGGCGTCCCCGACGTGACTCTTCATGTCCTTATTTGCTGGAATGGCCGAAGGTGCTGCAGAAAGAAAAGAAGACAGGTCACCAGAGTATTGCTTTTTGTAGAAAGGACAGGAGACTAATCCCGAGTACAAACTGTGGGTTATTAGAGGCTTTAACATGCCATGATTATCAGCAGCGAGCAGTCTGCGTCACAGTGCCTTAGAGGTCCAAATAGCTCAACCTCTACGACTTCTTTTTCGAGACCTTCATGTGTTCGAGTATGTGGTGTCACAAAACACCAAATACCTGCAGACTGAAGATGCCCCAGCGGTGTCTGCTAATACTTTTTTGCTTCCTTTTAACGTACAGACATGTACAATACTATGTACAGTTCTCAGTAAGCTTATCTCAAATGCTCCGCAGCGTGGCCTTGACTGGTTTGACTGACGCCAACTGCAAGCGGTGGGCGCCGTTGACTAGATAATACCTCGTATGCTTGCATACTATGTCGGCATGCATTGGCAACATCTCGGCAACAGAAACTGAAAGCTACGTGGCGCTGGCGGCAATCAAAGCTTTCCATGGACACGCTGCGGAGCGTTCGAGTTACAGCTTGCTGAGTGTACATGTAACTGTACAACAGCTTCAGGACAGTAAACTTACATGGAAGTTTTTTGCTCTCCCTTTCTCCAGTTATGTTGTACTGTCTACCACAAATTCCAAGTGACTAGCCCATACATACTTTGCATAAGTAGCCCATAATGAGGAAAGCAAAATGCTCATCTTACAATGAGGCCAGATTTTAAGGTTATCGATATGCACATACAGTCAACTTCCGTTATCTAATTTATATGGGACGAAGAAATTCACTCAGTGATGTGTCAGAACGAAGTAAGGAAGATGCAGAAAAGTCAACAAAATACACCATGGTCTCCAACAGCCGTATCTGTCCCAAATTCATCATATCCTTGGATCGAACACTTCTGGTGCATGCAAAGTATCAAATTTATGTAAAATTAATTATGGGGCACATGAACAATATAGAAAGAAATGGACTTCTGACTGTTCAGAAAGTAAGCCGTAGTTTCTCTCTGATATACACAAAATAAGGACAAAGTAAAGGACCTCATCTTCCAAAAATGATAGTTTATTTAGATTTAGATAGCACTTTACTTGGCATCATATGAACAAAATATGCTGTTACTCTACATTGCTGATAGCGTGTTTTATGCCCTCCTTTTATCAAGTGACAGCTCAATGATTCCAAATGAAATGATAGCTCAGAAAACAAACTCGGACTTTGCCAGTACTTGCTGCAAAGCGTAAATTCTTATAGGATGCCAAGAAACACGACACAACTTGTTGCCACTTTCTGAAGATTGTAATATAATTTATGATTGGAAAGTGCAATCCTTTTCAACTGAGAACCATTGTGACGACTTTGAACACATTCTGCTGTCATCCAAGATAATCGAGATTGAATAACAAGGGCTGATGACTCGAGACCGGACTTTTAGGCAAATGCTTATCTTAGTTCCATGCACTTCCTGTTGCCCCACTCGATATATATGAGCATGAATTAGAGGGTTAAGAAGGGCTTTTAGTCTTCTTATGGTGCCTATAACTGCCTATAAATGCCTATAAGATGCCTGTAATGCCTATTTTCAAAATTGGTGCCTATATGAACACTATTTAGCCTCAAGTTTCGCTTTTCGTATACAGTTTGAGACGGTTATTCATGTTACCGAGCAACACTTGGTCAGAAATCTATTGGGTTCAATCTTGTCTGGTAGTTCAACCAAACCTCGGAACAACAACCTGCTAGCAGCAGTGAAGTGGGACGGGCTGGCCAGCATATTGTGCCTGGCTGACATGGCGCGAGCAGGCTGACGAAATGCGAAACCGCGAAAATCCATCAGGGGAAAGGAGAGCAAAAAGCAAAAGAAGAAAGAAAAATGTGCCCACGGTTTTTGTTCTGTATGTGATTTCCTTTTTAAAGTGTTCTGTGCCAGGAGAGTAATTGGCTCTACGCAATACGACCCAGCCAATAGGAGGCATCCCTCTCTTGTGCTCTTGTAGCAGAGTGGCTATATGCTCCTGCTGCACCCTTCTCAGCAATGCCGAAGAGAAAGACACCCAGGAGTGTGCTCGTTCGACAGTGGACACTTGACTCACTATGCTACAGAGTAAAATGAGAGGCCGTGTTCTGCGAACCATGTAGGAGAAAGGACGACACAGTTATGTGCAACTATTGGCGCCTTTGTACTATCATAAATAACATTTTTTTTGTGTTTTCCTGTTGTAGATACAGGTTGCAGAAGTCTTCGTTTGAAATTACTTGCCGTTATGTAAAAATTTATTGTGCCTATCTTACGATATGTTGGAGGCCTAGAACGTTCTTTTGCCTGCCTATTTATGGCGCCTAAAACTCGCCTTTTTAATGCGTAATAATACGGCCTCTAGTGACGACTATGGTCAGGCTGTATTTTACAGTAGGTTGATGCAAATTCAGTTTTGTTTTTGTATCGTGCTACCATGCACAAGCAATTTTATGGTAAGTTTTCTCAGGAGAAAGAGAAGATTGGATAAATGCCGTAATAACTCACTGCAAGCTACCCTTTCACACCAAAATGTTTCAGGGCATTTTAAATCAGGTGCTTTCTAAATGTCCAAATTAAACAATTCGTACAATTCTCAGAGATCTGCATCATACTAGAAAAGGAACAAGAAGTTCATGCCAGTGATGAGTACCGCCAAAACCATATTCGGCTGACGAGCAGATTATGTAGGCAGATGGATCACCGCTGTTCCATTATAATTATTATTTATAATGGGAATATTCTATAACTGAATTCTATCGCAAAAAGAAATGAGCACAGAAGAGCCATCGCTCAACTTCTCTTAGAGCATTCAATGCAATGAAATTCAACTTATTTGACATGTTATTAAGGCCAAGGTTAAATATCATGAAGAAATAACAATGCAAAGGAAAAAAAGGGCACTTTATTTAGTGCACGGGAACAGTTATACAACCTATTTCCTTAAACATGGCAACATGCTTAATTGTTGCAAGGAAGCATTTCTATGAAAGAAGACAATGAAAAAGTTGAAAAAAAGCAAAACAAGAAACATGAATGTAGAGAGCATAGAGGTAACGAAAGTATGAACACAATAGAGAAAGATAAGATTTCATCATGTACCAGACAACATCATAGATGACACCAGCTACACAGATGCAAGAATAACTGTGTGACCGATAACAAAACTTAACATCACACAGTCTAAACGTAGCACACAGCCAGGCTACAAATGTAAGGTCCTAAGAGTAGTGACATAGTCTAGACATACATAAATGGCAATTAAAGTGTT
Source organism: Rhipicephalus sanguineus (assembly GCF_013339695.2). Classification (NCBI taxonomy): domain Eukaryota; kingdom Metazoa; phylum Arthropoda; class Arachnida; order Ixodida; family Ixodidae; genus Rhipicephalus; species Rhipicephalus sanguineus. Next base: position 77,938,782 of record NC_051177.1, on the reverse strand, counting down.
ATCTAAAAGAGATATTGCATGTCAGCATCAAGTCAAATTACTAAAAACAGTGCTCCCGACTGTGCTTGTGCAAATTTCAAGGACAAAAATTCCTTGGTAATCAAAGACTCTAAAGACCCCATCAATCCCATGCCACATTTCTTTACTGCATTAACACTTCAAGAACACTAGAGACACTTTTACTGAATTTACTGCAATGTGGAGAAAATAAATTATGTAGGAAATATCCAGCCTAGCTGGCACTTTCTCGTAGAGTATTTGATGTTTATGAGTTCTAAAGCTTTACTTTTTGGAGCATTCCACAAGCAAACATAGGTACGAGTGAATTCAACTTCACCTTTTTGCACTGATTGCTTGACAATTAAAGAGAGAGAATACAATACAAAATGAAATAATTGTCAGAAGTTTAGGAGGGTTTCATGCGATAAGTCTCCATAACATGAGCCAAGAGATAAAATGTTGGAGGAGAAAGAATGCTAACAGGCAGGGAAGTTAAATGAACGGTCGGATGATACCTCCCTGTGTGCATTGGTGCTAGTGTTTTTATGTGTGCAAATATGTATATACGCATACAAAATGTCAACAAATTGGGGGTAGGTTTCTGCACCCCCAACCTTCTTGAAACATGCCTCCACCCCCCCACCTCCGCCCGATGTCTGGCTACGCTAATGGTAGGAAGGAGTAAGGCGACCTTAGAACTCTTGTCATGAGGTGTATTACTTATAATATTCAAGGGTTTTTAAGAGGGAATCATGAGTCCAGGATTCTGAAGGGTCTGTAAAACGCACCTTTCAATTTCAAGCACGTCGAGGACCTGCATGCACCATGTGTCGTCAAACAAAATTTACTGTGCATGATAGCAGCTGAATAAGAGAAGCCTCATCGAAATTTTGCAGCATTTGCAATGCTTAACATGCCAGAGAGGAACATAGGCACTACACCCTACCGCCGTCAGCTTTCCAGTAACTACAATTCTCCAGAACTTGAAAACGATTCTCTTATATTTGGCCTAATTTTTTTTTGACGGAGGAGGTACATCCACACATTCTGTAACGGCACACTATTTCAGCAAATAAATGTTTACTTCCTACCACAAAGTTACCATCTACACTACGAAAAAATAAGAAAAAGAAAAACATGATATACATGCAAGGGTATCTAAGAAGGTCACGGAAGTGTCAAGACATTGACCAGTCAATGTCAAAATTTGCCAAGGAATGTACCAGAGCAGTATAAACACTACCGGAGCCTAGAGTCTGTACACGAGAACATAATGAGTGCACTTTAAATCGTCAGGCCAACACAAATACACTGTTCAAAACTTCCCTGGATAATCTGGTGTGAGTGTTTTCGAGGAATGAAGTATTGAATAAGCATTGCCAAAAACAGGGTGCCATATGGTGCTCATCATGATGAGAACAATCCTTATGTGTTCATTTAGTTTGATCTTCACTCAAGCGGTGTAGTGCAAGCTTGACCAGAACATTACTTTTCTTTCATGGGGAATACATAGGACAAATATCAAGAAAACAAGACGTAGAATGTCAGTGCTCTGATGTTAAATTGAAAATTATTTTGAAAAGAATGGTTGAGAAAGAAGAAAAAGATACCACTGGCTCAGTGGATCGGGAACCTGCATCTGTGTATCCACACTCCTGATGTTCGTAAAAACTTGAAACACTGCTGAGTTTGGAAATACAGCACGGCATCAAATATTCCTTCTACTTCTGCCGCAGGGGTTTTCCAACAATTCAGCACACTAACACCTTAGAAAAATTACACCTACTAAGGCTTTTCTGATGACGCCCACACTGACATCTCTTTGTTAAAGGAATGTTCATATAGGTGGTTGTCTTATTGCAGAACACTGAAATAAGATAGTGAGACACCAAATATCAAGAACCAGAACTCCATAGAACATGCAAGCAGATTTCCAATTCAGACATGGGGGTGACCTTAGTGGTAAATAGTACTGCATCTTCAAGTGTGTTCAAGTGAGTGGCGTGGCTTGTACAAAAGATGTGGATTAGACAATGCAAGGGTGTGCTCGCTCATAATTATGAACATAAATTTTCCTCTAGTATGTAACATAAGGCATATACAACTGGTCATATTTACTGGACCAGGAGTGAGTGGTTCGGTTTGCCCAATTTCTGCGGCACACATGCTACGGGTTTTTGAGCACAAATGGGCAAATCCCCAACCGTACATAGCTTCACTGTAATGTAATCTACCATAGTTACCAAAGTTTACTGCATCCATAACAAGGCTCTAATAAAAACGATGAAGTCAATATAAATAATAGACATACGCTTTTAACATTTTGATGCAACTTTGTGCAGTCAGAACACACTGGAAAAAAGCTAACCAAATGTGGCTTCATAAAACAGCTGGGTTAGCAGAGCTTGCATTAATATGGTCACTTGCATTCATGTTTGCGCAGATGTCTAGTGAGGCTGATTTTCCGCATAAACGTTTCGGGGCATAAGTGGCATTTAAATGGCCGCTCGCCTGTGTGTCTGTACAGGTGATAAACTAGTGTTGTCCTATATGAGAAGCTCTCTGGGCATTTGTGGCACTTAAACGGCCTCTCGCCGGTGTGTGTGCTCAAGTGCATTTTCAGTGTAGCCCTATGTGAGAAGCTTTCTTGGCACTGGTGGCATTTAAATGGGCGCTCGCCTGTATGTGTGCGCAGGTGATCCTTCAATGTGGTGCTTTGTGAGAAGGTCTTTTGGCACTGGTGGCACTTAAACGGCCTCTCGCCTCTGTGGGTGCGCAGGTGGCCCGTCAATGTGGAACTTTGTGAAAAGCTCTCGGGGCATAGGTGGCATTTATATGGCCGCTCACCTGTGTGGGTACACAAGTGATCCTTCAAAATAGACTTCTTTGAGAAGCTCTGAGGGCACAAATGGCACTGAAACGGCCGCTCGCCTGTATGAACTTGATGTGTTCCTTCAGGTGGGACGTATAAACAGTTTCATAGTCACAGTAGTCACAGTGGTGGCGGCATCCGCGACGTGACTTTTCATTGTCCTTATTTGCTGGATGGCTGTTAGGTGCTGCACAAAGAAAACAAGGCAGGCTGTCAGAGTAATGCTCTTCATAGAACAAAAATAGATAATTGTACACTTAAATTGTGAACCAACTATACTATGATTATTAGGCATTGCCATAGTGGGCCTGTCCAAGTTAGTTTCAACCGCCTGGATTTTTCTATCATGCACGGAAATGAATGTTAAAAAGAATATAAGTAGTGCTTCAGGTTTTCACCCCAATCAAATGCAGCTGTTGTGATCTTAATAATGAAATGTTGAAGAAATAAAATAACACACAGTAATGCTAATAATAAGCCTTTTGAATAAGAACGTCTAGCAGGTCATCCTTTCAGGTTTGCCCATTACAGTTCTCTGTGACTGATGAACCAGGGTAATGAAACCCACACATATTACCACATAATAACCCCAAAGAACATTTATGTGAAATACAACAAATCATTTAGTTAGAGGACATTATCTTTGGCCTTAGTATTAGCTGCTTCTGAAACAGAGTTTGAAAGCCCATGCATTCTGTAATGTAATGGTAAAGTTTAGCGTAGACCAAATGAAAACGAGGCAGGATCATATCTAGAGTACAGATTCATGATACTGCGAATTGTGGCACACAACTACATACAATTTTATTAAATATCTTTCTTGTCATTTTTCCCCCTGTTTTCTCAGAATATTTTAATACATTTACCACCTGTTAATATAGACATGCCTCATGAAAATACCAGAGCAGCAAAATGTTTGCTACTACGCACAAGAAAAGGTAGGATAGAAACCATCTTTAATCCACAATAACTGTTTCAACATTGAGGTCTAAAGAACAAAATGATGCATCTGATAAGAACACCAAGAAAAAACAAAATGAAAGAATAAAAGACAAAATTACTAAAAGAAGAAAACACCTAGCAGAACCAAAGGCAAGTTTTAAGTGAATTTGTTTTGTTAGGCAGTTGTGTTAATAATTATTATTGCTTCTAAGACAACGTAGAAGTGTAATTAATTCAATTCAGTTCCAGTAGGCACACCAAAAGCAAAATAATAATCATGAAATAGCTCCAAAAACAAATGAATCTACCAGAACCTACAGAAAACAAGTACATGAGCTTAACAAAAAAAAAGATCAATCGAACCATTTTGTACACAAAATTAACGCAGAATCTACTAAAGGGACCTCTCAGAAAAATGACAAAATGCAGCTATTAACAAAAAGTAACATTACACAATGCAATTCTACAAGGTCTACAAAAAAATATGCTGCGCCACAGAAATTTTGCTTGAGCTTCAAATCAGCGTACAACATCATGCTGAGTTCAAAGAATGACACTTTAAAGGGGCCCTGGAACACTTTTCCAGCAGGGTCAGAAAACGCTGCCAATCGGTAGTCGAGGCTCTTGAGAACACGTGAACCAAACATTATAGCGTGGCACGCAGACTGGAATTTACGACTAATTCTCAAAGTCAGATAGAAATCGCTCCCTCGCAACAAATGATGCCATAAACCCAAAGTCCATAATCACTGCCTTATTTGAGCATCTTGAGCTGCATAGTCACCGCAGTGGCTGCGAGATGCCACCACATGCTGGCGCGCGCTCGCTGATACATGAAAAGTAAGCCGCACGTTTGAAAAAAAAAATCTAAAAGAAAGTGCACAAGGTCATGATTTTCGAAGACGAATGGACGCATCTTCTTGCCCCCTTGTCATCCCCCTCCCTGCGTAGCCTTCATCAATGCAACTAGCACTTGCATTGAGGGTGGCTGATTGTTGTGATGTGACATGTGGTGTGTTGTTGTGCATGCGTGGCACGACATATATAATATATATTGCGATGGTCTTTCAAGAATAAAGTTAGTTGCGAGTGACGCTCTCTCCTTTCGCTTGTCTTTTTCTTAGTGGTTTGCGTCTTCTAATCTCTTGAAGCATGCACCAACTAGCCCAACAGCAAGTTTTACCGGCGTAGCCTTCAGCACACTCGCTGGCACGAAAGGAGAGAGAAAGCGCTTAAAGCATGCGACAAAGCCCACTAACTCCGCTTGTACTTCATAGACTCTAAAAATTTTATGGCAGTCAATTCGTGAGGCAATAATCTATTTTGATGAAGCCATTCGATAATTACTTGGAAACAGTGAGTTGAGCACTCTGTAACGAAGAATTAAAAGCAAAGTAACCTAATACACTTGAACCACTAAATAAGACACACTGATCTAACAGGCAATTGGGTATAAGAGACAAGAGTGTGCCTACGCTAAAACAGGGGTTGATCAGAAAATGAGAACGTGGTACCCTGCTTATAAGAGATACCTCAATAAGGGACAAGAACTGCTTCCCAGGGCCTGTCTCTCTTAAAGGGGATTCAACAGTATAGGAACAAATTTTCACTGCTTGCATAACAATGCTCTAGTACAATGATGAAGTCACACTCTCGATAATGGACATACACTTTTAATGTTTTCACACATTACTTAGAACAGTCGATACACACTGGAACAACCAGTCTGCTAAACTAGCTGGTTTATCAGAAATTTCATCACAACGGTCGCTTGCGTTTATGCTGGTGCATGTCTGTCAAGGCGGTTTTTCCACACAAATGTCTCGAGGCATAGGTGGCATTTAAATGGCCGATCACCCGTGTGGGTGCGCACGTGTTTCTTCAATGTTGAGTTTAGTGAGAATCTCTGAGAACACATGTGGCATTGAAATGGCCGCTCGCCTGTATGAATCCTGATGTGTCTTTTCAGACTGCACAACTTATCAGTTTCATAGCCACAGAAATAGCCACACAGTTTCATAGCCACAGCGGTGGCAACATAGCCACACAGTTTCAGAGCCACAGCGTTGGCGGCGTCCATGATGTATCTTTTCACCGTCTTTAGTTGATGGATGATAGGTAGACCCCAACCCTGCACAAAGAAAACAATATAAGTCATCAGAACGTTGCTTTTCATACAAGAAAAAAAAGGATAATTATAAAGTTGAATAGCTGCTTATTGCTATCAAGAACGTTACAATTCCAAGGCATGTGGAAGTGGAGCCCCTAGTTAATCTTCATGTTCAAGACTTTTATTACGCAGAAAAGTCAATGTTGATGGCCTTTCCTACTATGAAAATGTGGCTATCATGGCCATAATTACAAAGTAACAAAGAATTCAAATAACAGACACTAATGCTGGCAAGACACATTTTGTTCACTGAAGGACTTTTCAGGGATATTTCAGAAACACAGCACAGTGGGTAGACCTCTTATATTTGCTATGTACAATTCTCTGCCACTGCTGAAGGTTGACATTAACAAGATCCACACAGCATTATCCACAACACGTACAGAAAAATCATTAAATGAGAGGACATTTTGTTTAGCCTTAGCATTCGCTGCTTCTGAAACCTAGGTGGAAGGACAATACATTCTGTAATGTCATCATGGTAAAGGTGCCAGTGACCTCAGTGACTAAATGAAGATGGGACGGCGTCATATACAGAGTGCAAATTCATTATATTCTGAAATGTGGTAGACATCTACATATAATTCTAGTAAATATACTCCATGAAATTTTTCACCGTTTTCACAAGATATTTTAATACATTTGCCATCGGCCGAAGTAAACATGCCTGATTAAAAATACCAGGACACCAGAATGCATGCTATGCAACATGGAAAGTAGGTTAAAAAACAGTCTTCAATGTCCAATAACCATTTCAACATAGAAGTTAAAACAAAATTACTAAACGAAAAAACATCTAGTAGAACCAAAGGCAAATTTTCGGTGAATTTGTTTCGGTATGCAGTTGTATCAATAATTATTGCTTCTAAGACAACAACATGCAAGTGTAATTAATTAAACATCACTAGGCACACCTAAAACAGAAGAATAATAATAAAATAGCTCCAAGAACGAGTTTGCTAGAACCTAGAGATTAAACGAGTACTGACATGAATTTTAAAAATTTTCGTATTGCTGCTCTAAATAAAAGACTAGTGTCGTGAATCCCAAAAGTGTACCGGGGTGCCAAAGAACGGATTGAATATATTTTTTAATACCACGACCCTAAAAAATCAGGTTCCTTTCCATACCGACAAGGCGGTTTCACACTTATGTGCCAGCACAGACTGACATAAGTCTAAGTAATGAGGGAGAGCAGCTCATGACGTATTAGGAGCGCTTAAGTAATCTGCTGTGAGTTGCATGTAAGCAATGACGAATTAACGGTCGTTGAGCGATTTCAGCAAATGTTCAGCTGATTATTCTTAGCTTTCCAGATTGTCTAGGATTATTAGCCTTCTGTTCATTCTTCGTACGCTGAACAGCTAATTGCCAGGCAACTACTTCGGGATCCGATGAGCTAAGCTTCTCGCCTCTTCTGCGCCGCTGAGCAGCATTTGCGCTCTCCTTCTCCATGGCGTTACCCACCTGCAAACACCAGTCAGAGGCGCTATCATGCGGCTCCAGCGCTGTGTCAGACGGCGACTGCACAGCGAAGGCGAATAGCTGCGCGCGCACTGGCGCCAGTGTGTCTACCATGGTTACGACGTCACTCCTCTCGAATGCACAGACCAGCAGCGGCGAGTCGCGCGCGGTGGTGGCGGAGAGCACGTGAGATCGCGGTGCCGGAGAGCGGTGAGCCAGCTGTGTGACATCACTGAACCTTGCGCATGCGCAGCGTGGCTCATGAAGATCCACGCGAAATCGACTCCGGCTAGGCAAGTGTAGCTAATGCTACAAAAAATGTCCTCTCTAATCTAAACACGAAGGCACACGAAGGCACATAGGAGCCTCAAAGATACGCGCACACAATCTCGGAGGCAGTGACGCGTCTCTGAAGGTTTATTCTGACCGTAAAAAAAGGTTTTTTTTTCACACCGTGATTCTGACGATTTGGCGGTGCGGCGCATGCCCCCGCTTGCGTTCCCGCGATCGCACGTGCTTAGCGACAGTGCTGACAGCACCTCTTCATACCTGGGCGGTAGCTTACGTTCGTATCAAACGTCGCTGGGTGAAAATCGGTTCGCAACAACCATATTCCATTACATTGCAGGCCAATGGGCCTTGGCTGGGACCAACGAAAAATTGGTATCACCCCGAAATTCGTATGAGCTGTGATCGTATCACCAAGGTTTCACTGTATTTGCATCTACCTCGATATTTCACTCGCAACCAAAGACGCCACTGCCGACGCTGCCAACACTGACACCAGAATATCTGCAAAACGAGCTCATCAAGCTATCACATTAAAGAAAGTAATCTAGTACAGGAACAAAATTTCACTGCACGCATAACAATGCTCGAGTGGCAATGATGATGTCACACTGGCAATACTAGACATACACTTTTAATGTTTTCACACATAACTAGATGCAGTTGATACACGCTCGTACAACCAGTTGAATGTTCCTTTATAGTAGAACTGGTTTAGCAGAAGTCGCATTACAATGGTCACTTGGGTTCATGCTGGCGGAGGTGTGTGTCGAGGCGGTGTTTCCGCACAAATGTCTCGGGACATAGGTGGCATTTAAATGGTCGCTCGCCTGTGTGGATACACAGGTGATCATTCAGTGTTGTCCACTGTGAGAAGCTGTCGGAGCATATGTGGCATTTATATGGCCGCTCGCCTGTGTGGGTGCGCAGGTGTTTCTTCAATGTGGATTTTAATGAGAATCTCTGAGGGCACATGTGGCACTGAAACGGCAGCTCGCCTGTATGAACCCTGACGTGTCCTTTCAGGCTGCCCAGTCTATCAGTTTCGTAGTCGCAGAAATCGCAGCGGTAACTCTTTCAGCATAGAGGTCAGAAGAAAATTACTAAAAGAAAAGAACACCTAGCAGAATCAAAGACAAATTTTTGGTGAAATTGCTTCGTTATGCAGTTTCATCAATCATAATTAATGCTTCTAAAAAAAAAAACATACTTCAAACAACATAATTCAATATCACTAGGCACAACTAAAGCAGAAGAATAATTATAAAGTAGCTCCAAAAACAAGCGAGTCTGCTAGAACCTTGATACTAAATGAGCACCGACACGAATTTTAAAAATTTTCGTATTGTTGATCTAAATAAGACTGCTGTCACGAACCCTGAAGGTGTACGGGGTGCCTCGGAACGGATCAAATATACCTTTTAATACAGCTACCTTAAAAAACCACTTTCAGTTTCTATACTTACGGGGCACTTTCACAGCGACATGTAAACACAGTCTCACATAGGTCTAAGTAACAGGGGAAAGCAACTCGACATACTAGCAGCAGTGCTGTTGTCTGCTGTCAGTTGCACGTAAACTATGATGACTTAATGGTGATCGAGGATTTCAGCAAATGTGCTGAGTCGTCATGATAATGTCTATTGCGATGGGACTGGCTTGCAGATGCTATGCGACGGAAATACTAAATCAAACTAAAGTATTTTACACGTGTTTCCTGACTCCAGTGAGTGGAAAGCATTAAGACAGCATGCCAAGGAAACGAAAGATGTCCCTTTTGCGATGCTTCAAGACTTGTGTCAGTAATCCTTTAATAAAACAAGTTCAATCAAATCATATTGCACACAAAAGAAACCCACAATCTACTGAAGAGACCTCTCAGAAAGACTACAAAACACAGCCTTTCACAAAAAAAAAAAGCAACATTACATATTGCAATTCTACAAGATTTACCAAAAGGCATACGGAGCCATTGAAAGTTTACCAGTTTGGAATCATTGTGCAACATCATCATGTGATAGAACAGAACTGGAGGTATCTATTCCACTTATTTGATGAGAAAAGTCAAGGAAGAAAAAGTAATCCAACAGACATAATGAAATAAGCCCCTGCACTATGGTATCCAGATTGTTGTGCTCTTTAGAACTTTAAAATCCTGCTTGGCTCCCATGGAGCAAGGCATCAAACATTTCTTCTCATTCAGCCACACAAGAATTTTTTTCTACAATTCAACGCAAGATCTATTAACATTTTTTTATGTTCATGCTGGCATCTTTTAATTAAAAAGAATGTTCAGATAGTAGCTGACTTAATGGAGAACACAGAAATGCCCTTGTGAGGCACATAACGTCGAGAACAAGAATTCCCTAGAACACATTGCACATGCAGGCAGATTTTCAATTCAGACATGGCTGGTGACGTGCTTCGTCGTATAATGGTAAAGTATCTTCATGTGTGTTCAACTGAGTGGCTTTTACAAAATATTTCAAGTTGGCAACACAAAGCTGTGCTTGCAGATCAATATGAATAGTACAGAAGCCTTCATTGTGCCTGTAACATGGCACATAGAATCGAGAGTTGAGAACACTGTAATGAAGAATTAAAAGAAAAGTAACCTAATATACACCTTTCGACTGAGGCGCTCTTGGACGCCGCCATAGTGAGAGATAGTTCGCCGCTAGCGACATCTGGCGGCGGTGCCATCTTGGGCTGTTTGCTCTCCGGTCTTTCCGTCGAGACGCATACATTCGTCGCATCGTGTGTCGTCAAACTTTTGTTTTAGTTCTGTGTAAGCTTTGCGGAGACGTTAGTTCGGTTCTTTTGTGACTCTCTGAGCTTTCCTCACTGACAAGACGGTCGGCATCGAGTGTTTTGCGATTTGTGGTATTTGTGTATGAACGGTGCTCGCTGTACGACCGTGTTCACATTCCGATGGCCGGTGGTGCGTCTAAGGAGCCAGTCGACTTAGGAGGTAAGACCACTCAACATGTATGTTTCTGATTTATGTCACCGCGTTAATGTTTACGACAACGTTATAGTGAGAATTCTCACAGCGAGCACGATAAAACTGCACTTATTGCTCGTCAAATGCTACTACTACAATGCTGCATACCCGTGCCGTTGCCAGAAAATTGTTCACCTAGCTGCAGTAAATGTTGCAGCGCAATTACGCTGCACATGAAGGCGAGCGCTCGCAGTTTCTGCATGACAACAGTTCACTGTAGCTGTACTTTATTGACATCGTGCTTGTCCTGTTTTTCAACGTGGTAAAAGTCAGCGGTATATCAAAGCTCATCGAGAAACCTCGCTATTGACATGCCGCGATATGCTGTCGCATGAGGCTGAGATCCGCGGTCAGATTTTCTTGTTGCCATCAAAAATTATTAATTGCGTGTGGTTCCTGCAATTCGGATCGCAATAGTTGAGCTCAGTGCCTAAGGGAGGCATGCTACTGTCTGCAATCTCGATGGACGGATCGTGAATGTATAGATGCGGATCGAGCAAAATCACCGTCCATTGTTTTCGTGCGAGCATTATGCTAGTAAGGACTTATCGTTGTGAGCAGTCGTTGTATCTTAGGAGGTAAGCTGTCGCACTGAGCTCGTAGACACGGGTTCAGTTATCGATCACGCCGATCGCATGTTCATGAGAACGAAATGTGAAAAATACTTGTGTACCTACAATTACGTGGTCACAAATAAAACCTGCAATTACATGAGATGTTGTTGCTCTTCCTGCCTTTATTATTTTCCACTTTCTGTGAAAAATAATATATTCACGCTAATTGTTACTCATCCGAGGAAACCAATAACTCTTCTGTTAACTTTATTTCCAGATGGCAGGAGCCATGACCGTCCTAACATGGGGAATGAATGGCTGGACGACATGCGGGAGCGGGCTGTGAGAGCCCCTGACATAATTTTTTACCTATTGAATTTCGAGGCAAAGCATTGGCACGAGGTTTAGATCGCTGCACTTGCCATCCACATGACGTCGAGGGCACAAAATATTTTCTATTGACTACGGCGACCCACTGTCTTTTCAAATCGGCGTCAGCGAGAAACCGATGCAGCAAATACACGTTGCATCCGCACTCCTCTTGCAACACGTTGTGCGTGCCACAGAGCTCTTTTCTTGCTGCGTTCCTCTTCTTTTGGTTATAACTGCAGCCGTAGACAACGCAATGATGCCCTGTTTATAGACTGTTCTTGAACGACATTTAAATGTTCAATTAATAACACCAAAATAGCGCACGCATCGAAGAGCCACTACACAATGTGAATGGTGAACTCTCTCCAGCAACAGCCCAGAGGAAGGGGGCGTTGCCCAGAAGCCTGCTACTCTCGTCACCAGGCGGCGAAAATCGGCTTGCAGCTCGCTGGTTTGAGGTTGCCGCTCGAAAGGTCTATAGGAACAAAGTTTCACTGCATGCATAACAATGCTCTTGTGGCAATGATGAAGTCACACTGTCAAAACTAGGCACACAGTTCTGATGTTTGCACAGATAACTTTGTACCGTCAGAGCACACTCGAGTAGGGTTGCCACCTGTCCGGTTCTGGACCGGCCTAGCCGGTTTTTTAGATAGTCGGCTGGTTGCCGGTCCACACACAAGACTGACCGCCCTTGGCCGTTTTTTTTTAATCATAATATCGCAATTATTTATTTTCTGGGGCGCTTTTAAGCGTCAGTTCAACAACTACGACGGCAAATATTTATCGTCCGTCACCAAAACTCTTATACTATTAGTCAACCCCTTTTTAAGATCCCTTGTAGCGATCAATGGAATAGAGCATATTATTGTGCCTGTACGTATGTTTTTGTGTACTTGTACATAAAAACAGAACACTGAGTTAACCAACTAGTCTAATTTCTGGCATAAAAATACCCATGATTGGAACCCCCCTCCTCCCCCCCCGAAGAGCATTATTTTTTCAGGAAAAGGTGGCAACCCGACATTTGAACAACCAGTTGAATGTGGCTTTGTAAAACAGCTGGCTTAGTAGAACTTGCATTAAAATGGTCGCTTGTGTTTATGCTCAAGCAGGTGCTTGTCGAGGAGGGATTTCCGACCAAATGTCTCAGGGCATAGGTGGCATTTAAATCGCCGCACACCTGTGTGTGTGCTCAGGTGATCATACAGTGTGGTCCACTGTTTGAAGCTGTCTGAGCATACGTGGGATTTATAGGCCGTTCACCTGTGTGGGTGCGCAGGTGAGTCTTCAACGTGGAATTTAACTTGAAGCTCAGAGGGCACATGTGGCATTGAAACAGACGCTTGCCTGTACGAACCCTGACGTGTCTTTTCAGATGAGACGAAACATCAGTTTCATAGTCACCGAAATCACAGCGGTGGCGGCGTCCTTGATGAGACTTTTCCCCATCTTTAGTTGCTGGATGACTGGGAGACACCGATGCTGCATAAGGAAAACAATACAGGTCACCAAGATATTGCTTTTCATAGAAGAAAAAAATGTAATTATAACGTTAAATAGCTGCTCATTGCTAGCAAGATCAATGTTCTCATTTTGAGGCATGCAGAAGTGGGGGGCCTCCTCCAAGTAACGCAGAACGTTGTCATGATGTTGCCTAAATGTGTCTAGATGTCAGTGGGTAACGTTGCGTGAATGTGCTTAATGTCCTCTTTCTGGACCACCACGAAACGTTATAATATAACATTGCAGCAACGTTCAGGATGGCATTCCAGACATTGTGGCAATGTTTGTACAATGTTTAAACAATATTAACTAAACGTGCATGTGTCTAATTGGACTTTCAGGCAACATATACAAGAAACATACAGGTAGTGTTAGTGTGTGTATGTTGATACTACCAGGCCCGCCGACCTATTGTGGAAGCCACTGTGCGCAACTCTCAGCCTGGAAAGCTGTCTGTCAGGGTGGGGAAAAAACTGCATAATTAAATGCTGCGGAGGAACTAAAGCAGTGGGGTGTAGATGCGTTCCTTGATCAAACACATCTATACATACATAAATAAACTTGTGGCCTAATCCTTGAGGGCTGCGTAGCAGTCGTGCCATATATCCATAACCTCTTGCCCAATTTCAAGAAAGTCGCGACTAGGCGCGGTGTACCGATGGTCTTTTCAGCGCCCGAGAAAATTGGGAAGTTGTGCCAACGTATTTGCGATAGCAAAAAGCGCGGCTGCGAGAAGAAGCATGAGAGGCCTTTTGTAAAATGTTCCACGGGGGTCGTGTACTCGATGCCCCTATCCTGCAGCAAAGTGTACATCGGTCAAACCGAAAGATGTGTTAATGACCAGTCAAGGGAACACGGCCAAAAATTAATAAAACGAGATAACAAGTATGCGCACCTGGTTGCGCATGCTATAATATGTGGCTGTGACACAGGATTTTCTGATACAAAGATTCTGGGCAGAAGCACAAGGAAAACAGCACGTGAAGTGTTAGTGGCTTTCTGCATAGAAAAAGAAAAGGACCGCTGTGTAAGCACCCCGTCGCTATCTCCGTTTCCCAGTGAATTTCAGTTCATCAGATCTAGACTGTGAGATGGAAGGAGCAGGAAAAAAATGTATGTCTTGGTTGTGTGTGTGTTGGTTTATCTGATGTTAATGCGTGCATGTGCCACATGTATATATTCAAGCCTTCGTGCGATGAATAAATCAGTTGGAAGTGAGCGCTGTACGTGGTTGATGCCTAGGTGTGTGTGTGCGTGTGTGTGTGTGTGTGTGTGAGTGTGTGTCGTGTGGTGGCGCTCTAATTAAGTTTTCTCGAAACATCGCTAGATGTACATGCACACCTTCCGATTCTGCACTGCATAAGCTTTAAAACTCAATTAAAATGTTTTAGGCTGTGTTTGTGGCTGATATACAGATGACACCTATATGCTCCCAGTGATGTGATGTAACAATCAAATCATGTTTGATTTTTTTTTGCCAGGATTCCTTTAATAGCGGGGTTCAAGTGTAATCTACCCTCCTTATGGCGTGAGGACATCAACAGTGACATTGAAAACTCTCTCAATATGCATGCTAGAGGGAGGGGATATGTTGTAATGCATGTGCACACGTTGCACACACGATTGTGGTCCCATTGCCACGATGCTCATATCTGAGTCCTGTTTAAAGTGCAGTGCTTTACCGTTTCTACTGCTCAGAGAACATTGAAGTAGCCATCGTCACATCATAGCAGCCTTGGTTCAATTAGTTGACCAACATTGCGCTGAAGGTATAATGATGAGGAATTGAATACAGAGGGCTTGGCTTTGCTCCTCTGAACATGTGCAACCGTACTGCTTGTGGCCAAGACCAGGGTCATACTACTGTGGTTTTTGCAAAACTGAAGCTCTCGAAGCTGTGCTGCCTCTTATACTTCTTGGTCAATAATATTACCGATTGCATATACTTTGTCCCTCGAAAAGTATCTGAATCATAATGACCATTGCAAATTAAAAATGTAATTATTTACAAAACTGCCAGGAAAATTGATTATCAGTACTAATTACATGCAATTCTTTATGCGCAAGTCTTAAGCAATGCAGTTGAGCAGTATTGCACAAGACTCATCTTTGATCTCAAAAATGCCAGTAAATAATTAGGAAATAATCTGAAAGCTTGCCTTCAGAAAGTTTGGAATTTCACAGGCTGCTTTAAACACATTTAAGCAGGCTGATGTATACTACAGCACATGTTCAACACAATAATTGCAGTTTTATTCTCAAGATTTCGTGTTTATAAATATCTGTCTTGTTTCAATTCTGCAACTAGAACATGTCCAATCTACCTAGTTATTTTTAGGGTACAAATGTTCGTTGCATTAATATACATTGGGTAATGATGGGGAAACACAATTTTTGTGGTTTAAAATCACCGTAAAATATGATGCTTACCAGATGGGTGGCACTCACAGCTTAGTTCCTAGGTATTCCTTTCTGTCACTCCTCATCAGCTGCATTGGTGGCAAAGTAAGATTTTGGTTCTGCTTCTCATTCTTTTCTCCCAGCCCGTGCATATGTACCTAAAACAAAATGTACAAATTTCATCTAACACATCAAAATAAAATCATCAGCGAGTTCTTTGGTACTCTACAATATGAAGTAGAGTCATAACTAAGGAGCATTGTTTTGTTTAATATATCTAGGGTTTAACGTCCCAAAACCACGATATGATTATGAGACGCCGTAGTGGAGGGCTCCGGAAATTTCGACTACCTGGGGTTCTTTAACGTGCACCTAAATCTAGGTACACGGGCCTCAGAAACATTTTCGCCTCCATCGAAAAATGCGAGCATTGTTTTGTTGTCATGTTAATTGGGCATATGTTCAGTTATTTCCACTTTAAAAAAATTTTTTTCAATTGAACAAATATTTATAGATATGCTCTCTATCTCACCTGCACATTTTGCCTGAGGCAAAATAAACATTGCAAGTTAGCATTCATGTCACGTGTTGAGTGCCGATTCATCCACCATCCCACAATTAGGCTATTGTGAGTGAACTGTTCCCTTGGCAAACCATTATCTATGTATGTCTTCTATTTGGCCATGCCCTCTGTGCTAATTCAAGGACTGCAACAGTTTACCATAAAATTTTTGGTTCGTTGTTAGCTCACCCACTGCTGCCCACTCTTTCAGGTTCAACACTCTAAATTCAAAGCATCAGAACAAACTTATCCAGGGATGGTTGCTTGCTAGGCTAGTTTGTTCATATCGATGAGTGGCACAGTGCGGAAAAACAGGAAAGGACGACAACAGAGACAGAGTGCAAAGAGCGCTGAGTTTCACCTGTTTATTTCGCTGGCAGCACCAGGTATATGTACTACAACGGGACAGAAACATAGCAAAAAGATGATAAACAAGCGGTGCATGGGGTGATAGCTGCAAAGATCTAATCACCAAGTTTCTAAAAATTTTTGCTCCTCCTTCGTCAATGTAAGCGATGGCATGCTGACGAATCCCTCTCCCGCATGAGCAATTTCGGCCGCCTCAACAGTTTCCCTGACACACTGGTCTCTGTGGCGATACACAATGCCACTTTTTGAGAACTCAGCATTGCATGGCTTATTACGTCGATGCATGGACTTACCGACACAGTTACTGCAGTGTAAGCTGAGATGGCCCTGGTTACCATCTCTTAAATTCTTGTGCTCTTTTAGCCTCGTGTTGACGCATTTGCCGGTCTGTCCGATGTATTCACGTCCGCTAGACAACGGCACGCGATATACAACACCCTGTTCACAAGGCACAAACAGATTCTGGTGACGAATACTGCACAATTTCTCTTCTTCGCTTTTACACGGGTTGGTTTTCTTGCAAAGAACTGAAAGTTTTAGTGGAGCCGAAAACACGACGTCGACACCTACACGCTCCCCTATCGTTTTTAGGTTATGGGATGTGTGGCGAAGATACGAAATAACGGCTATTTTCTTCCGCACATCGACGCCTGCCACGTCATTCTTGTCACCTTGCTGGATTGTTTTCATTTTTCGCAATAGGCCTTCAGCTACAGAAACCACAAGGGAGTACGGGTAGCCGGCCTCCAACAGCCGTCTATTTGAAGCGCTAGGCTTTCCTGAAGCATATGCTCGCAAGACTTTGACAGAGCATTAGTGAGACAGTACTTAACAATACTGAGCTTCACGAGCTTAGAGTGGGCAGATAACGCGGGTACCAGGGCTTTTCTTGCTCTGGGTTCATAACCACAACATACGTTATCAATGAAAAACTTTAGCCGTAGTTCTAGAAACCTAATGGAATTGTTTTCTGGCATTTCATGCTTCAAAACTAGAGGTGTTAGGTTTTGCCTGAAGATGTCAAGCACGTTTACAGCAGTTTGATGAAAATCCGTATTTGTGTTGTCAATTATGATTAAAAAATCATTTACAAATCTAAAAACCTGGCAAACATTCGTGTATTCTAGACAGTTGATGATCCTGCGGTCGGGCATAGCTAAAAACAGATCCCTAAGTACAGGGGCGATGCATGACCCAATACAAATTTTGCGCTTTTGCAGGTAAACACCTGTGTCCCAAGTGGCAAATGTAGACCGCAGGTACATGCCAAGCATTTCCAAAAAACCACCTACAGACACTCCGCTACTGTTTTGAAACGTAACGGCCCCTAACCTAACAATCGCCTATTCAACACATTGTAGTAGCGCATCCTGCGGTAACGAGTAAAACAGATCTTTTATATCTATTGAAAAGGCCGACACTTTAGCATTTTTATGCTGCTGCAAATACTCAACAACCTGCGCACTGCTTTTTACGAAGAATGGCTCTTCTATCTGAAGCAAGGACAGCTTATCTTGTAGGAACAACGCCAGACATTTTTTACCCTTTTCTGAAATGATTACCCATAGCAAGATTCGCAGAAGTAGCAAGATTCGCACCGGAAGATGAGAGGAACAGTTGTATTTCACAGGGGGTGGACGTTCTTGAATTACTCAGTACGCCCTTCTCGCACACTGCCATTGAAAAAATTGTCTGATTATTTGTGCAGTAACTGCCTTTGTGTGCTCTCCTCCGATAAAGAGGGTGATTTTGCAGTTTTCCCAATGACGTCCTCCGTAGAAAGGCTACTGAGGCTATCCACAGCAACTTCAATAGGATGGACCAAGTAAGTCTCAAAAAAGGCTAAGACGCTAGCTACGAAACTTTGTAAACGCTAGGAATACAATCACTTGTCAAACAAGTTCAGGATAAGAAAAGTCCTCCTTAGATATCTTTTTTTTCTGCAAAGACTCACGAAGCTGGATGCCCCCTTCGGGTAATCATTTCAGAAAAGAGTACGTGGCAAAAATGTTTGGCGTTGTCCTGCAAGATAAGCTAGTCCTTGCTTCAGATAGAGAGCCATTCTTGGTAAAAAGCAGTGCGCAGGTTGTTGAGTACTTGCAGCAGCATAAAAATGCTAATGTGTCAGCCTTTTCAATAGATATAAAAGATCTGTTTTACTTGTTACCATAGGATGCCCTACTACAATGTGTTGAATAGGCAAGTGATAGGTTAGGGGCCATTACGTTTTAAAACAGTAGCGGAGTGTCTGTAGGTGGTTTCTTGGAAATGCTTGGCATGTACCTGTGGTCTACATTTGCCACTTGGGAAACAGGTGTTCACCTGCAAAAGCGTGGAATTTGTATTGGGTCATCGCCCCTGTACTTAGTGATCTGTTTTTAGCTACGCTCAACCGCAAGATTATCAACTGTCTAGAAGACATGAATGTTTCCCAGGTTTTTAGATTTGTAGATGATTTTTTAATCATAACTGACAATGCAAATGCAGATTTTCATCAAACTGCTGTAAACGTGCTTGACACCTTCAGGCGAAACCTAACACCTCTAGTTTTGACGCATGAAATGCCAGAAAACAATTCCATTAGGTTTTTAGAACTACGCTAAAGTTTTTCGATGATCACATATGTTGAGGTTATGAACCCAGAGCAAGAAAAGCCCTGTTACCCGCGTTACCTGCCCACTCTAATCTAGTGAAACGCAGTATTGTTACGTACTGTCTCACTAATGCCCTGTCAAAGTCTTGCGAGCATACGCTTCAGGAAAGCCTAGCGCTTCAATACAGACGGCTGTTGGAGGCTGGCTACCCGAACTCCCTTGTGGTATGTGTAGCAGAAGGCCTATTGCGAAAAATGAAAACAATCCGGCAAGGTGACAAGAATGATGTGGCAGGCGTCAATGTGCGGAAGAAAATAGCCGTTATTTCGTATATTCACCAGACATCCCATAACCTAAAGAAGACAGGAAAGCGTGTAGGCGTCGACGTCGTGTTTTCGGCTCCACTAAAACTTTCATTTCTTTGCAAGAAAACCAACCTGTGTAAAAGCGAAGAAGAAAAATCGTGCAGTATTTGTCACCAGAATCTGTTTGTGCCTTGTGAAGAGGGCGTTGTATATCGCGTGCATTGTCTTGCGGCCGCGAATACATCGGACAGACCGGCAAATGCGTCAACACGAGGCTAAAAGAGCACAACAAGAATTTAAGAGATGGTAACCAGGGTCATCTCAGCTTACACTGCGGTAACTGTATCGATAAGTCCATGCGCGGCGTACTAAGCCGTGGAATGCCGAGTTCTCAAAAAGTGGCATTGTTTATCGCCACAAAGACCAGTGCGTTAGGGAAATTGAGGCGGCCGAAATTGCTCGTGCGGGAGAGGGATGTGTCAGCATGCCATCGATTACATTGACGAAGGAGGAGCAAAAATTTTTAGAAACTTGGTGATTAGATCTTTGCAGCTATCACCCCATGCACCTCTTGCTTTATCGTCTTTTTGCTGTTTCTGTCCTGCTGTAGTACATATACCTGGTGCTGCCAGCGAAATAACAGGAAATAAACAGGCTCTTTGCACTCTGCCTCTGTTGTCATCCTTTCCTGTTTTTCTGCGCTGTGCCATTCGTCGATAAACTTATCCAATTTCATGCATTTAGCATATGTGAAATGTTCCGAACTTTCCACAAGAAGACGGCTTTGTTTTTGGCTCTACAGTTTGCCATATGGTATACATGATTTAAAGATTTATGCACTCCTTCTTCATGAAGGAATTGTATAAGTGGCTTCGCAGCATGCTAAAGGTGTAGCCTTCAATATAATGGTAAGCTGCACATTCACAACAGAACACGGCTAATTCAGGCATCATTCGTAGTCTTCATTATATTGGTCTTTAACTTGTCTTAGTAACATTTTGCCTTGCACAAAGCAACAAAATACCTGCATTTTCAAACTTCATTCACAATGTCACGTTCCTGTGACACACAGTCTAGTCCATATTGCACCACTCCGTAATGTGTCCATCAGAGCTTAAAGGGATACTGAACAAAAAAAGGAAAAAATGACAGAAGCATCGAAATTGCACTTGAACGACGCGACTGTTCTGATAAACAGAGTTTACTTGACATATTTTTGAACAGCTGGCTCTATTTTTGGAGGATTGTTAGCACACAGCATGTTTTCTTTTCCAGCTACTTCCCCTTTCTACACCTTTCCTTTACATCCCGCTCTCCCCCTTCCACAAAGGTGGTGAGATGGCCCCGCCCTTTAGAGGCTTTACCCCACCCGGTAGCATTTTTCGCTGCCGGTGCTGTTCATACTGGTTCTAGGAACCTTAGAGTGGGAGTGGAGGGGGTTGAGAGACATGAGCGACGGCTAGCAAGGTTGGCACGCCTGTTTCCGGGGATGTCAAACATCACCTCCTTTAGTTGACCACGCGGCCACTAGACGCAGCAGTGTGAAAAACGCACTAAATTCATTGTCTTCAGCAACTTTCTGCCTTATATGAAGGTTGCGTCTACAGATTTCAGCACCCAATCTTTCAATTTGGCTGAAAATCTCGATGGCAAAAATTTTGTTCAGTGTCCCTGTAATGAAAATAAAACTGGAAGGCCGTAATGGTACGCGGAGCAAACACAAGAGGAGGGACAAGAAATACCAAGATGCAGCACCATCTCCAACTGAAATTTATTACAAAGCGGCACACATGTATTACAGTCGAAACCCGCAATAACGAAATCGTGCAACAAGAAACATTTTCCTGTCCCTGGTGAACACCCATAGGATCAATGCATGTAGCATCTCTCGACAACAAAATTTTGGTAACTAGAATCTCGCAACGCTGAGTGCTGACCGAGTTATATGGTTTGAACATGGTTGGCACACTCCAAAATACACTCAAATGTATTTTCTTCACACCTGGCCAGTGAGGGAGACTATTGAGGCAGCGGGGATCGGTACGGTCAGGTGACGAATGTGATAGCTTGCCTTCGTTGCACCTTTCAGATAAGGACATTCGTACCTGGCGTGATCTAGGGACAAGGGTTACTGGTAACATACATCTTGCTGATGTCAACTATCCTGATTTTTTTACTAAGAGCATGGTTTTTCTGTGTATACACATGTGCACACCTATCTAATAAATTTCAGTTGGAAGATGGCAGTGCGTCTACTCTTGTCCCTCATCATGGTTTGCACTTAGTACCATTACGAATGATTTAGTCAACTAGCCGAAATCACAACATTCTTGAAGCTCGTACTTTTCATGCAACAAACACAGGAAGCTGTTGCATGTATTAGAAACCGTAGGCAAAAAGCACCACTCAGCTTAAGAAATACGTTCCAGCCTCGTTGGCCACGCTCTGTGGCTTTCACTATTTTTTTGCCAATGCAGTAGTGGTACCTGGAAGCGTGTTATAAGTGAACATTATATTGTGTCAGTAAAAACATGCAACAGGTTGCACATCACGGGGGTGATTCTGGTGTGGCACATGTGCGCTACAGGGTGTGAAAAAGAACGAACTTCTGGTCGCCGTTCTTGAATTTGAGT
>NC_051177.1:77043308-77196548 GCF_013339695.2 Rhipicephalus sanguineus | reverse complement strand
AAATAATAATGGATTCTCAATCCACCACAGAGAGTTAGATGTCCCTCTTGATGCTCACTCGCTAAGGCTCTGCAAAAGTTTTGAAAGATTACACTGAAAGACGAGAAAAGAAAAAAAAAATCACTGTGATTTGTTTTTATCAACGCTTTCGGCTATCACCGCCTTACAGAGTTGTAGCTTAAAGAAAAGGATGTGAAGGCTACAGCACAAGACACATACCACTCTACTACCAGATTTGTTGTTAATCCTTGAAGTTGCTCCAGCAAGACTTGATGCTACATCTAATGTGTACAAATGCTTGACCAGCTGAAGTAAATTCGTTAGGTAGGGAAATAGCTATAACGAAACCGCTTAACCAGTTTGGTCGCTTGTTTACAGCCGCGGAGAGTGTGAGGTTTTCAAAGCTATTCACAAACTATTCACAAATAGAACTCAAGTGGCGCAAGCTAGTCGTCTTACTTCAGAAATCACGAACATGGGAGAAGAAGCAGACAGGACAAGCGAAGTAAGACGACTAGCTTGCGCCAGTTGAGTTCGATTTGTGAATAGTGAGGGCAGCTTTGAAAACTTCACACTCTCCGCGGCTATAACAAGCGACCAAACTGGTTAAGTGGTTTCGTTATAGCTATTTCCCTACCTAACGAATTCACTTCAGCTGGTCAAGCATTTGTACTCATTAAATGTAGCATCAAGTCTTGCTGGAGCAACTTCAAGGATTAAAAACGAATCTGGTAGTAGAGTGTTGTTGTTGTTGTTGTTCCTCAGACACTTGGCGCAACCCACTTCGGGGAATAGGCCATGAATCGGACGGTGTCTTTCTTAAAGAATTAATTCACTTGCCAAAGGAAACGATTTTAAAAATGAATAGTTTATGCGTTACACATTAACAGTACAACTTCTTAGAGCTGAAAGAGAGAAAAAAAAAAACTGAGAGAAACACGGCCAAAAATACATGTATATACAGCTGTGATTAAGGAAAGAAAAGTTCTAAAAAGAAACTGAACTGAGCTACACTTAGCATTCAAGTGTTTTAGTTTCTCGTAGGAAATTCCATACAGCATCGAAAACACTCCTGTGGCTAAAAGCAAGCACGGTAGTACCAAATAAAAGAATCACCGGAAGTGACAAATTTAAGTAGAGCACCAAGTCGGGCTAGTTGGTTAAGATTCATTATGGTGACTAAAACTGCACTAAAAAACACAAAGACAAAGACGAGGAAAACAGGACTCGCACAGACTCACAACTGAACGTTTAATGTTTGAAGGATGACATATATACACAGTTAACACTTGAAGATCATTGGACACAGATATGTCTACGTCACAAAGTGGCACCTAAATATTTCAGCTCACAATCGGCAAGAGATACGGAAGGTTCACTTATACACCCCCGTGTAGTGTTAATCTTGAAAGCCTCGAACATCTCGCGTGTGCACCGGTCCTTGTGACGAAACAAAATCTTGGTTTTATTGACAAGCGGTTGGCACAACTCGCTGCTGCCTACTTTACACTCCCTACAGTGTTTGGACACGTGCGAATAGCCATCTGTAGAACAATTCCTAAGATGCTCTTTCAGCCGAATATTTATACACCTCCCCGTTTGTCCCACGTACACCTGCCCACAAGAAAAAGGAAATTCATAAACTACTGCGCAGGCGCATGGGACAAACCTGGACCTATGTTCAATGCTGCAAACAAAAGGGCTGTAATTAGGTGTTTTATCAATGGTATTCATTACCCTGGCACACAATCGCGACATTTTCTGAGGCGCCGAAAACACAACGTTCACACCGTAGCGTTGAGCTACGGTGTGAACGTTTTCCTTGTCTTTGTGTTTGTGTTTTTAGCGCAGTTTTAGTCGCCATAATGACAAATTTAAGCCCATCTTTCGAAGGGGTTCTTCTTGTAGTCTTTTCCTTTGGATTTGAAACCTGCGGCACGTCAGGAAGAAGTGATCCAGAGATTCACTCTCATTGCAGTGAAGGCATAAAGGTGACTTAGCCAGACCAAACCTGTAAAGGTAAAAGTCCAGGGGGGGGGGGGGACTCGAAATCGTAGCCTCGTAACTGAGATTTCTTCCTTTCCAGAGGAACACCATCTGCTCTTCCATGGAAACTTCAGTTGTGGGAAATCTGATGAAAACAAAGGATATTTTTCGAAGTTATTGGACATTGTAAGCTTTTCAAATCTCGCTGCAGTGACATATGCCGACGTCGGCAACATAGACTTAACAGGGCCATCGTGGGATGATACAGCAAGTGAATCCGCATATTCATTGAGTATCAAACCTTTATGGCCACGTACCCACACCAAACGAATAAGCCGTAAGTGTCTTGGAATTAGCGAATAGAATGTTTCTAAGGTACTTGATAAATTTGGTGCGCTTAAGGAAGAACAGACAGAGAGGCAGCCGGCTAGAATAACCACTTCCGACAGACACTGAGGCAATTTACGCAATGCTAGGACTATAGCCAGAAATTCAGCCTGGAAAATAGGCGTATAGTTAGGTAATCGAATTGAGAAAGTCCAATCTAGAGAGAATGATGCGATTCCCACACCTGCTTTCTCTTCGCAAACGGAAGCATCAGTCGCTATCACAGTGTTTGTTTCTAGATTGGCCAAATGATCTTCCAAAATGCCATTTAGATATCGATATGGTAACAGTTTAGCATTCTCTGGATATATGTCGTAAAAATACAATCCTAATTGTTTCTACAGTGCTGAGTATAAATACTTCATAGAGGTGAACTTTTAATAGGTCCAAAAGTCTTAATATAAAAATGTCTTGGGGACAACATAATCTGGACCATTGGAGGTTAAAAAAATGAGGCCGGCTGATTAATGAAAACATACTGTGACCTCCTCTGTGGAGACGCATAAATTTTTAGGAATGTTCATACTGTTAGAATATGAAACCTTTTGATAAGAAAGGGCAGGCGTGATTCTTCGTATAGAATATTGTTTGCGCCAAATTTAGGAAGGAAGCCCAAGTCAAACTCGTAATGATTCACGTTCTAAAAGAACCAGTGGTCGAATTTTGTAAGCCGGAGAGCCGGAAAACAAAACGCAACCAAATTCTAATATAGGTCGAATGTACATACAATAAAACAATAAATCATGACAAGCACGTCTCTGCGCAAACATGCGCGCTTGTTGCTGAGCCTACGTAGCATTCCTACGGCGCGTGCTCCCTTCACAGCCATATTTTCTATATGGGGACTCCAGTTAAGTTTTTCGGTGTAGGTTACCCCTAAATACCTAACTGACACGACCTGGGGCATAATGTCTTGTCGGTAAAGAAATCTGCACTTTAACACTTTGTGCGAAAACTACGATAGCGCTTTTATTGATATTGAGCGATAAGTTAATGACCTCCAGCCACGTTTCCAGTCTATTCATATATGTTTGCAGAATGTGGTATAAAGTGTGAATGTCTGCTGATGCAGCAAAAAAATGCGATGTCATCGGCATAGACGTACACCTGTACATCCTGTTGTGTGGGAATGGTACATAGCAGAATAATAAACAATAGCGGTGATAATACAGACCCTTGAGGGAGACCTCTCGTTCGTTTATATTTTGAAGAACTCACACCGGATTGCGAGCAATAAAACTCTCTCTCACTTAAGAAAGCATCGATCCATGCAACAAAGTGGTATGTGTTTCGTGCTGTGGCCTTGACATCCTTTTCTTTAAGGTACAACTCTGTAAGGCGGTGATAGTCGAAAGCGTTGATAAAAACAAATCACAGTGATTTGTTTTCTTTTCTGGTCTTTCAGTGTAATCTTTCAAAACTTTTGCAGGGTCTTAGCGAGTGAGCATCAAGAGGGACATCTAACTCTCAGTGGTGGATTGAGAATTCCATTTATTATTTTTTTATATTTTTGGTAAATAGTCGTCACATGGGTTGTCCTCTGGCACTGGCGTCAGAGCGACGGAAAAAAGGGGTCAGATTTTGTCGAATAATATTTAACATCGTATACAGCGCTTTTTACCGAAACGCCCTGTATACATGCCGGCTGGGTCAAGGCTCTTGGCACGATATGCAAAAGCGTTCGGTCGATTATTTAACCTCCTTACTGTGAACAGAGCCAGAAGCCGTTATCTGCACTCTTTGGTATTGGTTTCACACGCGTCTGATTACGATATGAGATCGCCATCTTAGAAGCCTGGCAGATTAACGTCTAGTTTTCGAACCTACGCATGCATGGCTAAGAATAGCGCGCTTGGTCAGCCAATGCTGCATAGTTACGCTTCCAGAGGATTAGCTAAAACCACTAGTTTTTGTAAGGGTAAAGGACTATAACGCATAACCAGAGAATAAAAGAACAAAAGATGAAAGATTTTGCGGTTTCTTAATATCGGCTTTCAAAGGAGAACTAGACATCTACTTGTCATTGTTCAAGAGAACTTGTGCATGGAATCGTTACTGGAGTAAATTCGGGCATAATGCGATTGCTCTTCCATTTGAGTACATGACTTAATCATTTTGAGGGTCTATTTCAGGGTAATTTCAGGGCGTATTGAGGGCAAAACCAAGCAACGCCTATTGGCCGGCTTTGCAAGGTGTCACGTGGTTCGCAATGAGCGGAGGCAGGCTGTGGATGAAATAAAGAACGGTTAAAAGAAAGAAACAGACGAGCGAAAAAAGAACACAGCAAGAAACAAAGAACAGTTATCATGCAAGTCATCAATAAAACCCACTGGTGGGCTACTTGGTACTGCATATCTTATGTATTTAGCGCGAAGAGACACAAGGAAGCAAGGAAGCGGTCCCTGCCGGTGGCAAGTTATCTTTTCGTTCACTTTACTTTCTTCACATTTATATTCTAATTACTACAAATAACACCCCCTGTACTTTCCTTGGCATTGCTGTCTGTTAGTTCTCATTAATATTGTGTCTAACAAAGAAAAAACGAGCCCTGAAAAGTAATCTTTCCTTCATACAAGGAAGCAAGGTAACACATGAGGACGTGGCGCTGCTATTAGTAGCGCTGTGGCTTCGTGTTTCTTTGCTCTAAAACAGAAGATAGGCAAATCCTGCATGCTCCCTTACGCTCGAATTTTTAATTAAGGGTGGTTGCATGGTTGCATTGGTTGCATGTGAGCAGATGGTGTCGCAAACGCATATGAAATTGTTCCGTCGGCTTATCTTCAGTGGGTTTTATTGCTTTTCTAGCCGGGTCGCTTAGGCTGGTCAGAACGCGTGGTTTTTTGTTGCAATATACATCCTGAAAGTCTACTTGACTCGTAGTTGTGAGCTGAATGCGAACACAAGGATGCACTCCTTTTGTGAATATTATTAGCGGAGGTTCTGACGATCATTCATTTTTCTTATATTCCTCTGCTTCGTAAAGATGGAAATGATTCTTGCCGTAAAGGTTCGTATGTTCACTTTTTTGCGATTGGAACGTGCATTCTGGGAGAAGCGAACTTGCTTTGCATAGAAAAGGCTCACCGGCAGTATGGGGCATATACATCTTACCGGAAAGGGGGTCGACTTCTATAAATAGCATTCGTACAACGCCTGAAGCATTTTATGAAGTAAATTTCGAGTTTTATTGCGTGTCGCACTGTATTTGTAGCAAAGACCTTTGCAGGTGACTAAGCATTTTGCCTTTGCTCCATTTCCTGTTCTGTATAGAAAGAAACAAACAATTAAATAAGTAACGAATAAATAAATAAATAAATAAATAAAAGTACAGAAAAGAAAAGAAAGAAAAAAGTAAGTCCATGCAAGAAGAGAGCGAGGGAGTTTATTAGAAGAAGGCAGAGAAGTCGTCCGGAGCATGCCCGCTCTGGCCTGCTACTCTGCACAGAGGAAAAGGGGGAGGGGAAAACAGAGTGATGAAGATGATGAACACGAGGACACGAAGAGGTGATGCGTATGTACAATAACGACGTAACGCAGTGGTTTCCTTAACGCCCGCTGTCCAGTCCATGTAAGTCCATGCAAATACATATAGCCACCAAAGGCATGATCGTTCATTAGCGGAAAAAAAGAAAGACTTACGCTGACGTTTGGTACCATTATGACTAATCCTTATAGGCTGCCTATAATCAAGGAGAGAAGCGTTTGCCACGCATGAGTACACTAGTATTTAGAGGGAACACTTACAAAATGTGAGTAGCTAACAATATCTATAAGGCGATACCATCTTGTCTGAAGCCAGTGAAGGAAGAGGCGGCCGAGAAGTGGCGGCAAATTCAAGTCGTTCGTTGTCGCCGTTAAAACATTCGTTTACCCCCTCACGTTTCGCTTTGTACAGCCGTGGAGGTGCGTAAATGACAAATAATTGAGCAACCTGATGTACCCAGCAGACTGTTGGTTTCATTAGGCTGTGTATAACAAAGAAGTGTGAGCCCTTGACCAATTTCCCTTCCTTCGTTCAAATAATTCAGCAAGCAGTTCCTCACTTGCTTTTATTAATGCAGGACGATACCTTCAAAGAGCAATAGGTTTGCACCTTTGTAAGTATTTTAAATGCTCATGTCACTATTTCTAGACACGCCTTCGGTGTTATCGCATGTCCAGGTAGGTGATGGTCTCATGCTGCAATGTATTTTCGAAAGCTCCGAGAGTGGTTGGCCGAATGGTCGCATGACTCCATCTGCGCTCACACACACACACACACACACACACACACACACACACACACACACACACACACACACACACACACACACACACACACACACACACACACACACACACACACACACACACACACACACGCACGCACGCACGCACGCACGCACACGCACGCACGCACGCACGCACGCACACACACACACACACACACACACACACAAACACACACACACACACACACACACGCACACAGACAAACGCACGCACAAACACCAGCAGTCGTTCCGCTCGAGGGCTTCGCATGAGGAGCGGTAAAACGAGGCGACAAATCATGGTCGCCTTGACAGACGCCCGGAACGCCGAGTGACGCGCGATTGCACGTGGCGAGGGCGGCCTTGCAGACGCTTGGCGCGGCTGATAAATTAGCGTATACAGGCGCGGAAAGGTCCACGTGCCGTCGACACCGCGACCTATCTGTGGGGATAGGCGAAAGAGAGTGCCCGTGATCTTAGTTGTACCTGTGCTATTTAAAGACAGTACGTGATAATACGTGATGTATTTTTGTACTTCATGTACATCGACTGTAACGTTTTCTTATTTAAAATACTTTCTCCCCCTTCGTCTCAGAATAAGGAAACCCTATTTTTTATACGTAGCGAAATGCTTAAGTAGAAGATAATAATAATTTCTGTGGTTTGACGTGCCGAAACCACGATATGATCATGAAATACGCCGTAGTGTAGGGCTCCGGAAATTTCGACCATCTGATCTTGTTTAACGCGCACTGACCTCGCGCAGTATACTGCCCTCTACAGCATTCACCGCCAGATAAGTGCAATCGCCGAGGCCGGGATCGAGCCCTCTGCCTTCGGGTCTGCAGCCGAGCACCGTAACCATTCTACCTCTGCGGAGGATTTTTAACTGCACAACAGATAGCAACGGTTCGAAGGTTACGGAACCAGTCTCCTTGGTTGAAAATAGTAGCCTGAATTTGAGGACTCAGTGGTGTTGAAACTAAATTGTGGATTTCTTAAGTGCCAGAATTTCACCCCGTAGTTGAAAACTCTCAATAAATTTGCACCATCTGGGGATTTTTTTAACATGCATGTAAATGTAAACACACGGATGCCCTTGCGTTTACCGAGCGTAACACAGCCGCCGTGGCTGGTCATCGAACCTCGTGATTAGCAGCGCGACGCCTTACCTTCTAAGCTACCGCGGCGGGCCCGTGCTGACTGAGTCTTTAACAGAAGTGGAACGAACGGAAGCTACATGTTCTGAGATTCAGGAGCGTAAAAAAAGGAGCACTGGCTGCCAAATTAATACGATATCCTGCAGTATTCTATGTAACCCGTCAGCTCCAGGGTGGAGACTAAATAAACGAAGAACGAACAATCGTGTCATACTGGATCCGTTGGTATATCACGTATCATCGTTTCTAAGCGCCACTGTAGGCAAATTCACACTGCTCGAGCGTTACCATGAAATGCGATGGGCGCTGATGTGTTAGCTTCGGCCCCTGCATAGTTTACGTGCCCGCGTTGAGCCCGACAGACATGTGTTGCCACCCGTGGCGTGTATCGCGGCGTGCATCTGTTATCGAAACTCATAGTTTCTTTCTATATTTCCTAGAGGAAAATCTGGTACCACCCGCTATGCGGGTTTTTGAACGACGTCTGTGCCATCATATATAAAGGCGGCGTGTGTGCATGTGAGGCTTGTTACTTGTGCTGGTGAGCTAAGCTTGATTCAAAACTTGACTATGGATGTACGGATATATCTTTATTAATATAAAATATTCGCAAAAGCATTTTCTAATAGCGAAGCTGTTAAGCTAGCCGTAATTTGTGCGGCCTGCGGGTAAGTGCCGTGCGGCTTACGCGAAAACTATCATCCTCATGAACGGGTATGTGCCACAGAAATTGGGTAGATCCCACTGCTCACCACTGGTCCGCTAATAATGAAGAAGAAAACTATCGTCATCAAACGTTTTTGCGGAAAGAAGCCAAGCCAAAGAGTGAACTCGACACGCTGCCGGCCCAATTTACCAACAACCTAGCTACAACCAAGTTCTGCCTAGCTACAACTAGAATAAGCAGCCCGTAGATCTATGAGAGGTGCGAACGCTGAGTTTTAGCGCGAGATTCTATCTCTGGAGTTTGGACATCCGTGTCGTGTCTGTGACTGTCTGTGGTTGGACTCGAATCTCTCTGCGCTGAGAATCAACGTAGAAACATCCTAGCATCACCTAGCTAAAGCCTATAGCAACGACGTAGAAGCAACCTAGAAACAACCTGCATCACCTAGCTAAGGCCTAGAAGCAACCTAGAAGCCACCAGATTAGTCTTCAGATTTCGTCCAGTTTCGCTGTTTCAAGTCTTGCGCAGCGGGGTGCAAGCTTCACTTTTTTTTGTATCACTCGTATTGCATCATTGCATAAAGCGTAGTTACTTGCAGTGCATAATCAAGCGGTGAAAAAAAGGGTCAGACAAAAAATTTGTCGCAGAGAGAAAGCCGACCTCTCGGTTCCCCAACTTTAGAGAACCGCCGATACATTTAACGTTTTGTGTAAATGTACACCAAAGAAAGAATTCTTGTAAATAACTAAAAACGTGTTTTGTGTAATGTTAAGGGAAGAACGGCTCCTAAACGCTGTTTTAGTTGAAGTTGAGTGATTGTGGCAGACAGAACGCTGCTAACTAGGTGCGGCTTTAAGGTGTTCTGCCTCTCTCAGAACGATGAACAATCCGAAGTTGCCATATTGCCACGCGCACTTCTTTTGTTATTTTTATGTAACTGATCCGTTGCACGCGTAGCCGCTGCCTTGCGCAAGACGCGCCCTGGTGTCTGGGAACCTCCCAGATTATTTTGGAATCTTTTGACAGGCTTGAGCGCGCAAACGCGAACAGTTGAGTTTATTCTGGAACTAACGCGAGTACCAGCTATAAGGCTCCAATGTTCGATGTCGCATGCATAAATGCCCACGCGTCTTACCGCAGATCAGATTATCGACGGCCGACGTTCTGTTCGCCGCTATCAATGTACAGTGTGTATCGCTGGGAGTTCGAGTTCTCGTTTACCGGGCACAGGTTCTCCCAAATAAAAAAGTTTCGTCTTAAACCCGCCGACTGCTGCCTTCGTCAATGTCGCGACCACGCGACAGTATGCCGGCATTCCGATGCGTACAGCAGCGTTCAGCGCAGCTTTTCTCTTTAGAGAGAGAGAGAGAGAGAGAGAGAGAAATGTTTTAATGAAAAGCTCTAGATGTTTGTTTAGGTAATTGTAAGTAACCTTATGTCGAAATGATTGCGCAACAAATGACCTGAAAGACGTTGTTTTTTGGCTGAAAGCAGATCAACCCAATTTCGTGCAGTGAACGCAGCTTACATGGAGGTCGACCGAATCGGCACCTTGAAGCGACGCTGCACCAACGGGTACAAGTGAAGGAAGGGCGCGTGGGATTCCTGTGGACGCAAGAACGACATCGAGAGAAATCTTCACGTAAGCGATCAGCCCTTTCTCTTGCGTGTCTAAAGAAGGTTATCGTTGCATTTTAAGGGGCGCGACACGGGGTATTAGGGGAATGTGGCCTTGAAAGTCGCACGAAACTTCAGTGGGCCACTGTTACGATGACGAAAGCGATAAGCGCTCATGAATTGGTGATACGTCAGCCTTAGCAAGGAACGCAAACTTTACCTTTTTAATGTACGTTTTCATCACGATTGCCGAGTGTCGGAACTCTCCCGTGAAAGAAAAAAAAAAAGTTTAGCGCATGCTTACGGACGATCGAGGTCGCCTCAGAGCAAGGCGATAGCGTATACATGGATGTGATGTAACTGGATTCGCCGTTTTAAGGTTGAAACCACCGTGAAAAAAAAAAGTGAAAGGCGAAACAAGGGCATACTGCATATGCGGTTCAGTGGCTTCAAGGGCGACTGGAAATGAAGTCGTCACGTAGCCCATCATGGATTGTTGTGTGGAGCGATAACTGGGTGGGCCATGAGATGGGGCTTCCGAAGAAGGCAACAAGTTCAAGGGAACAAGAAGGCTGCACCTGCAGCGAAGTGAGTTTGATAATATAATTGCTGAGGCTTTACGTCTCAAAACCACGATATGATTATGAGAGACGCAGTACATAGTGGAGGACTCCGGAAATTTCGACCACTTGGTGTTCTTTAACGTGCACTGACATCGCACAGTACACGGGTCTCCAGCATCTCGCTTCCATCGGAATTCGACCGCCGCGGCCGGGAACGAACCCGCGACTTTCGGTGTCAGCAGTCGAGCACCGAGGCGGACTGGAGTGATTTTGATTAGCGAGGAATGCTGATTCTGCCAGTGTTTCGTAAACAGGACTCGTCTATGTCAGGGCTTAGACATAGACGAGTCCTTACCGAAGTAGTGACTCCGATAACATTCCTTGTCCCAAGACTCAAATAAGGTTGTACACAGTGTGTCGCCCACAAGAAAGACAGCGTTCAGTGCTACCGAAAACAGAATGTGCTGACTGAGAGAGAACGGTTCTACAAGAACGATAACGCCGACGAAATGATAGTGAGGAACATTATTGAAATAATGACGATGGGGATGACGACGATTAGCAGCTGACAAAGACGTAGTACAAAGGACAATATTGTATACGATGGAAATGACCCGGGACAGTACACGTTGTGAAAACCGCATGAAATCCACGCGCACAAATGACAAATGCAATTTTATTTTCTGGCGACATCCACAAGAGACAGTGACAGAGAGAGAGATAGAAGTAATGAAAGGCAGGCAGGTTGAACCAGACGCATGTCCGGTTTTCTACCTTGCATTGGGGGAAGGGTTAAAGGGTCGAAAAGAGAGACAGAATAAAATAGAGGGATGGACAGAATCACGCGCACACTTAGGGGAGCACATCAAGTCTACAGGTGGTCGCACAGACCTGTTAATCTCAAGCACGTCAGTAAGTCTTTCGTTGCCTTCTGCGCCTTCGAGGCACAGGTACATGGCCCTAGAATTTTAGCTACAGAAATTGGCCTTGAGTCCAGTTGGTTCAAAGATATTTAAGTGTTATTGGTTACGATTATGATACCCGCGAAAGCAACTGTGTGATGTAACTCCCGATTTCCTCTTTTGCATAACTTGCCAACGTAATCACGATGTACAGTCGCGCTCAATGTAGCTTGCAACACGGGAGCGCGTGGCCTCACGAGTTCAAAGATTGCGCATATGGCTTCAACTTGTTTTTATAATATTTCCTTATTTGAGATCATACCCAAGTGCGAGAACAGCGTCTAGTTATGGAGATAAGGGCTAGTGTAAGCCATGCGCAGTCTTTGAACCCGTGAGGCCACGCGCTATCGTGTTGCAAGTCATATTGAGAGTGACCGTACATGGTGTACATGGTGTGAGGCTATCAGGATTCGCATATGTGTCAGTTTTCAGCCACCTCAGGACACACCGTTCTGCTAATCCTCTTACCAACCATGCCACCCGTTCATCCTTTGATAACATCCTGCTGTTCGATAAGGAGGCCGCTTCGCAGCTAATTGTTGCAAGATGTTCGATAGCAACCCAACGTTATCAGTACACCAATGCTCGTTGTCTGAAACTAAATCCTTAGAAACAAACTTAGTTCCGTGCAAGGTGAAAATGTCCGCTCCCGGGCAATGAGATGGGCAA
The DNA here is from genome assembly GCF_013339695.2 of Rhipicephalus sanguineus. Lineage (NCBI taxonomy): Eukaryota > Metazoa > Arthropoda > Arachnida > Ixodida > Ixodidae > Rhipicephalus > Rhipicephalus sanguineus. The sequence goes on along the minus strand of NC_051177.1, from coordinate 77,184,287 downwards.
CGAAGTGGTTTCTTCAAACTGAAGGCTGAAGCACCGCAGAAAGTGAATCGCGAAGCAAGGGCAGGTCGGACAGCTCAGTGGTTCCAAGGGCGATGGCAAAAGGAATCGTTCCTCATGCGATAGTCGATAGTGATTGTAAGCTATGCTCGAAATATAAGGACGTCGTTGCGAAATGCGCGGCGTGGCACCTTGGGCTACTTGTGGTATATCCGCGGCCTTGAGCCTGCACCGCGTAACGCCTATGTAGGCCAATGTTACGACGATGGGAGTTCATGAATTTTCGCTTCCTTATGTAATCGGAGCTCCAGGGGACACCTTTACTTTCAGTTCCCAAGGATACTTGTCGCGGTGCAGTTGCTTCCACGCTTACAGGTTCACGTTTGATTTAGCAGCGCTGATACGGCATTTCTGGTCATTTGAATTCACTTCTTTCTATTTGTCCACTTCAGTGAAATACCAAAGCACCGAGAAATGCCTATGCGACTCCTCCTGAACTCGGCACTTGTCAGGTGAATCTGTGGACGCACGCCGTAATGAAACACTTGTCGGTTCATCGCGACTGATAGGTATAGTGTGTGTGATAATCAGCGCTAATACATTACGAATACCGATATAGAAAGTGGTACATGACACGAGTGTCTTTCTCAAGGTAATCAGCCGGTCAAAATATAAGTTGCAGGATTTTTTGATAGCGATAGCGCTGGACACTTACGGTAGTGCACGTATACTGCTGCGTGACGACGGCTGACCTTAACGCAGATGGCCACGAGTCCAAGTTAATGTCTATTCATGCCGAAAGAAAGTGAAGGAGCAAAAGGCAGAGATAGTGAATGTTCCTTGAGAGATAGACATAGGAGGTTACTCGGACATGGCATTACCCGGCCATGGTGTTCAAATGCTGAGTCTTAAAAAGGTGGAGGACGCTTGAGCTTCGCCTCAAGAGTAGAACACGATAGCGTAATCGGGCCCCGTGCGCATCGCATTCTCAATCGATAGACTCATTTCGCTTCTCAATGGACAGCTCAACCGTGCCACAAGGAAAGGAATGTCTGTGCGAGTAACACTGGCTGTCCAATAATATCCTGGAATGCCGACTGCAAGTACAGTTGCGCATCGCCCACTACGCCACAATTCTTCCTCTTGCGAATCAGCGAAGGGCTCACTAGGCGTCCGTAAGGCAACCCAGCTGCTCACTTTGCTGTTGCTTTTGCTGTTGAGGATACGTCCGAGTGCTTTTCAATGGGTTGGCCTTCAAACCTCGTACTCGTTGCGCAATTCAAATGTCTTCACGCCTGGCGCGATTCCGCGCTTCTGCCACGCAGCATTACATGCTAGCCTTACATGGCATTTATATGAGGTTTTTTTTTTTCGGCAGCAGTTCCAAGCAATCACGTGGCTCTGCGGTAGAACACCTGCTTGCCACGCAGAAGGCCTGCGTTCGATTCCCACCCACACCGAAGTTTTTTATTATTTAGTTATTTGCATCTAGCTCGAACACCGGAATTTCTGTGAAAAGAGCTCTTCAACGTTATCCCGTTAATAATAGATGGGCAAATGTTAGACTGACTGAAAGTTATAGCTCGTTACCCAGCAACAAACTTTTCAAGGCGAACGAAGCAGCAGTCAGTGCATGTCAGGCGTTCGTGCGTTCTGTGCGAATACTTGGTACATACGAGGACTAATTAAGTAAATGGCAAAGCCCATCTCCGATGGGAGGCTAGTTGACGCAGGATGTATGATCAAAACCTGTTGGCGTTAACACGGCTTCTCCTTTTAAGTGGGCGAGTCATCCGTAGAGCTCTGCTTCAGCGCCTTCGAAGGACTGATCAGTCACACGTTTCTGTTTGTGTAAGTACACACTAAACATTTTTACACCCTTAAGGGTGTAAATCGGCTTGTCGCCAGACGGACACCCTTAGGGTGTTATTGACAACACCCTTCAATTAGGGTGTTAATTTAACACCCTAGAGAAAGGGTGTTCAGCAAAAATTTTGTGGGGTGTTAGGGTGTTAGCTCGTATTAACACCCTTTTGTATGGGTGCTGGAAGGGTGTACGCCATTCATTTCGCGTCATGTTTAATGGCCAAAACAGAAGCTTCAGGTGGCCACGAAGGGCGTCATGCATGTGTTCCTGTGCATATCATTAATTCGGGGTGTACTACCGAGTCTGTTTCCATTGCACAAACACGTCTTCATATTGGTTTGGCAAAGGTCGTGTTCGCATAAGGAAGGCTCGGTTGGAAAACACCCCGAATTAGTGAATTCTGCAGTGATTCATGCGTAAACCTCGTGTGCTCATCTGAAGCTTCAAATTCGGTCATCACCCACTTGTGCTGCATATTGAGGATCATGAAATGAAATCAGAAGTAGTAATAAATATGTATATACAACATCATGTACGAGCATATGTACAAAGCAATGCTTAATATGGCTTGCACATCCAGCCACACTGGTCTGCAAGACATAACGCTTGATTTTGAAAAAAAAATTAAAATATTTATTGTCTGCTGTGATACAGAAAGGTACGAAAAATTGCGAAAAAACAGACATGGGTAATTATCAAACTTTTTTTACGTACAGCAAAATTCGCATGTTATGTGCACTTCGACAACAAACAAACATCAGCTGATCGAACCTGCTAATGAGGGTGCCTGATACTTGAAAACAATTTGTTTGTGTATGAAAAAGAAATTTGGAAGAATGTAAAATTCAGTTTTTATGGCCTTGCAAAAAAAAAAAACCACAATGGAAGCGTTAACGAAGGCGATACCAAAACTCGAATTGTAAAACAGTAACTGAATCCTATTATGCATTTTTCACATAGCATTGTAATAAAAAGCCATTGTGAAAAGCAGGCCCATAGCCAGGAATTTTTTTCCAGGGGGGGGGGGGGAGGCATTTGCTGAAAGCCCTGAAAAACACCCATTTTCATATTTTTTTTCGGTAAAATATCCCCCTCCATCAGAACTTCAGGAGGGGGGGGGGCATGGCCCCCTCTGCCTCCTGGCTATTACGGGCCTTGTGAAAAGTATATGTGATGCTTCGATACTGAATACAATGGAGAGGACGAAATAGTAATCCAAGAATACAACTTTGCTTCGAAATAGTTTTCAAGCAAGTAGCTGCAGTTCATTGTAAATATTTTGTTGAGTAGGTTGATCCCCTCAATTGAAATCTCTGCACCAGCATTTCAACACTATATCACTTCTAAAATTTTTTCTCACATCAACGCACAACTACAATATAAAAATTCACGTCAAATGTGGGATGTTGTACAGTAAAACGACAGCTTTACGTTACTATAGCAGTGTTTAAAGTTATAGTTTATGGTTTTCTTAAAATTCAGCACTGGAAAGAATGTGAAAACCACCTTCGCAGACATGTATCCAGGGGGACGGGCACAAAGTGAAGCAATTGTAATTGCTGTGAGCCACCAAATTACCTAAGATTCAATACTGAACATTTTAGTGACTGCAGCAAGCGGGCACGTTTGCACTGAAAAGTTGGGAGCAGTCTCTTTTCTACACGGTTCCACTAGGAAGAATTCCAGCATGTCTGTGCTCGAGATATCTCGCTGCAAAGTTTGATGGCGGATTGCATAATCACGCATGCAGGGCGGTGTGGACCGGCGCAATCTTCCTCCGTGATGTGACGAGCAGTAATTGCTTGCTATCGCCAGAGTAACAGCGTGGGGGGAGGGGGAGCGGCTTTGCGCCAGCGCTCACCGTCTTGAATGTGTAATAATGCAAATCGCAATGAAATTTTGCAGCAAGATATCTCGCAGCACAGACATGCTAGAAGAATTCTTCCAAGTGGAACTGCGTAGAAAAGCGACTGCCTCCAACTTTTCAATACAAAAATGCCCGCTTGCTGCAGTCACTAAGAAGTACATCATTCACTCATAGTTAACTGGGCGGCTGACAGCGATAATTATTGTCTCACTGTGACTCCATGGATACATAACTTATCAGCAAAGGTGATTATAACGTACCTTCCGGTGCTGAAATAAAAAAAAGCAATAAAGCTGACTTCTGAACACCCTGTATTCTGCTCTTGATGAAGTGAAAAATCAACCCAAAATCAACCAGGAAGGAAGGAAGCAGAAAAAGGAGAAGGCAGGGAGGTTAGCCAGAAACACTTCCGGTAGAGCACAACTGCACTATAGCCCCAGTGAATATAAATCACCAAACTTTAAATTTCTTGCGTAGTGTTGCAGTAATGCAAGTTTAACGCCTCTTTAAGTGTTACAAAATACTGAAATTATTGGGCGAACATTACTAGAGGTGACAGGAGTTGAAGCCTGTGTTTCTTGGTACTGTGCTGATTTTAACGAAAACCTATACACAGAGGCACAGAAAGACATAACAGCGCTCTGCTGCTCTGTCCATAAGTGTATCAGTGCGTACATCACATTCTGTGCTATGATTTGCAGTGATACTAATGCAGCACCATTACGGTTCTTAAAGCAGAACTTGTCGTGAATGTTGCACATAATCTTCAAGAGAAACAGTTTCGCCACAGAGTGCAAGCTGAACATCAGAATTAAAATTCACCAGCACAAAATTTACCCAGCAATTAAAATAATGAATTCCTTATTATTATGTCTTGAATAGTAAAAAAATCTAGAACATTCTTACTGTGCTCGAAAACTAACAACAGACCTTTGCATTATATCAACACTAAAAATATAATCCAAGCAAAGAGATGCCGAAAATCGCCCGTTGCACTAAAAATTGTAAATCTGAAACAGGCGTTTTCATACAGCAAGCCGTTTCATCGTCCTTAACACAAAATGTTCATGTTTGACCTCGAGGTAGGGAAAATTCGCAAAACCGCAAGTAGATGCACTTGGAACCACTGGAACACCACTGTCTAGTTGATGCAGCATATGGCACCTCTGAAATACCACTGTCAGTAGATGGAGCACAAGGGGTTGCAAGAATGTCACCCTGCATTGAAAATAAAAGGCATTGTGAGTGTGTACTGCATATGCACCTCGTACTACAGCGCAATCACAATGGTAAACATGTGTTCGCTATTTATTGTGTCCTTGTGTGCCCGCGCACTAATACAACTTGAATACACACCAACTTCCTCAGACCCGTTCACTAGAGTATATCGCTCTATAATGTCCTGTACACTGCAGAAAATTTAGTGCCAGTGTGATGGCATGCATATTCAGTTGCGCAGGGGAAAAAAAACGGCAAAGGGAAGCAAGCTGACGCTATGGGCGCTACTGGTCTCCCTGTGCATTAGAAAAAGAAGGTGCACACAGTGGTGAAGCTTTTCTAGAGCTGCTTCTGTTTTACGAGCTGGAAGAAATTGTTTATATGGAGCACCTACTAGCTACGTGATCAACCTAGGCGAACTATTGTGCTTTAATAACTTTGATATACGCAACAAATGAAACCAACAGACAATTAATAAGTAATAACTTCTTTATTAAGCGAAGGAAGGTAGATTTAATTGGCTGTTAGTTTCATTTGGCTCTGTCTAACAAAGAAACTAGCCCTCGAACAACTACTCTCCTTTAATAACAATTATAGTTGTGTGCTTGATCGGTAGTACATAGGTGTGTGCAAGTATTCGGAATTTTGAATACAAATCGAATATTTCCCTTATATAATAATTATTAGCATATTGGACTAAAAAAATGCGAAATCGCGCTTTTCCGTATATTCGGACAAATTCGAACAAATGAAGACTTTTCAGTGCTACGCATTCTTGTTTTTTAAGTAAGACATCACTAACACGTAATCGTTCTATGCCTACTAAGGTTAAAACGTAATTGCGACGAATCGCCAACCAAGACTAAACCCTGTCGTAGTAACTGGCCGTATGCCTACCGTTTGGCGCTTGCCGCGATCACGATTTGTAGCGGAAAAGATTAACCGCGCCCCTCAACTCGTGATATGGCCGACGCCACGGAAAAGTTCTTTCGTCCTTTGGGAAAGCGAAAGGACTATCAATAAGTCTGACTTCAGCGCCAATGCACGCGGCAACGCCGTTACAGATAAACACCGGAAAGCACGAAAAACGCGATTACGGCCATCTATGAACTTGTCAGTACGGCACAGCATTATCACCATAAGAAAATGAAGCCATCTGCCACAGCGCTGTTGTATGCGTGCTGCACGGCTTAAATAAGTGACGATCCAAACGCACCTCGCCGCCATTGGCTGCCACCTTCGTTCCTTGTGATGAACCGCAATGTGCGCGTCCATCGCGGAAACTAATGACATCTTCGACAAATCGCACCGGTGCGCCCTGGTACGCCGTTTAGTCCAATCATCGTAGCGCCTGGGCGCCTCGCTGCACACCGGTGCGAATTGTCGAAGATGCCATAAAACAGCTGGCCCTCGCGGCGTCGACCCAACAAGATACTTTCCACACCCGCGGCACCTGCGCTCCGATATGAGAGGAGCGGGTACGAAGAATATTCAGTCTAGTAACGTTGACAAGAAGCGCGTAACAGCCGCTACCAGACACCGCAGACGGCGCACTTTCGACGCTGAAACGTCTCGCTTCACGAAGACAGAACAAGGCGCGGATTCGAATCGCGGCCGGCGCGACAGCAAACAACGAAAGTACGAAAAAGTTCAGAACAGCGCGTGCTGCGCCTGCGCTATGTTCGTCGCAGGCGGCAGCGGCCGCCAAGCTTCCATGTTCCATTTAGCAGTGAACCGCTCAGTACATACAATGACACCTGACACAAACGCTAAGCACAACAACATAAAAGAAGAAACAGGTACTCGCCTGGAACATTCGTGATGACAAGATCCCATACCGCCAACAATGGCGTCACAATGGCACGGCAAAATCTCGACGTATCCATTTTCGACAGCGTACAGCGTACAGCCACTTTCCCTGAGAATACGCATGGCTAACGCACAACGTAGGGGCGACATCTTAGATCACACCACGCGCACATCAATCACAGCTGCGCAACATATAAATTATCACATCGCTGCACGCGAACAAAAACCAAACTATACCGCACGACGACGCACAACGGCACAACCACAGCCAAGCGCGAACGGAGCATAGCACGATAGCACCAGATAGCACAGTGGCACAGCGCAGCCGGCGCGCCCGCGCTGGCTTCCAGGCTAAGAGCACCCCACGTGATTCTACGCGCCATCACGTGACTGCCGATCGTTTTCATCGCCAGGAGCGCTAGGAGCAAAGGAGGGAGCGCACAGCCTTGGCTTCCGAGATGGACGGTGCGCTATCTCGGAGGCGATGGCAGAGTATGTAAGAATGGCAGACTGGGCTTGTTGGTTTAGCAAATTTGAAGTGTAAGGCGCGGCAACGACAACGGACAGCACGCACACACTTGTGACAGCGCGTGACGGGCATATAAACTGTGATGTTTTCGAAATAAACATTGTTGAAAGTGGCGCTCTGTGCGTGTACCTTCCCTTCAAATACGATGTCATAGCGTGATAGCGTGCGTACTTCTCGCTCTCTCTCGTAGTTGCCGTGGTTGCCGTAGTCTTCGTCTTTTCTCACTCTTGAGCGGTGGGATGGGAGTTGGCAGTGCGTTCGTCGTGCCGTGCATTCAGGCATCATTGGGTTTACAGCATATGACTTGCACTTATTGTCATGCTGTAAGTTTTACGAGCATGCGCGGTCATGCACGCGCTGCGCTAAATCGGTGCAGCATGGGAGGCGACACGTATACATGCATGGAGTTCGCGGTGTCCTAGAAACTCTCTCATCCAAAGGTGTGTGCACGAGGGGAGCAGGGAGGAGGGGGGGGGGGCAGCCGCTTTCCAAAGTAATCTGTAAGGAGGCGCCAATTCTGCCCCTTACATTTACTCTGTCGAACCTCTCACGTCATCTTTAATGGGCAAGGTTATGGCTGCGCATGCTCTTCGACAATAATGGCAACCAAGGACCTTCGACGTTGAATTGGAAGCACATTTTTCTTCCTACCTTTACCCCCGGTGGCCGTCGGGAGAAGCACGCCATCGCTACATTTTCATTTTTGCATCCATGGTTGAGCTTGTTTTGTTCCTTTAGGACTCCACAAAGAGGAAGGGGGAGAAGGGTTGCTGCGGTGAAACATGTTCATGCGGTTGGCATATATTGTGGAAAATATGAAGCGGTAGGGCACACCTCGAGCCTGTGCAAAAAAAGTGTTTGCTCATTTTCTTGTACATTTTCTCGAGTCTTGTAGTATTTTGTGGCGCAATGATACTTCGTCATTTGTCTATGTGAAAATTAAGATATCACGAGAACTAACATTGTGCCAATAGCTCCACCCTTTCCTTGTTGCTGTAATGTCACTGACATCGTAACCTTAGAAAAGGCAGTACAACAACAGACGCATTGCGCAATGCACGCGATTTTAATATGCATGCATGGATGCAGCTTAATGCTTCAATGTGCACCCTTACGTTCTTCCATTACACCCTTATGAAAGACATTAACACCCTTTTTCCGCGCACACCCTTCGCTTAGGGTGTATATAAGAAAAAGGGTGTTGAACATAGCGAAAAAGGGTGTTAATGTCATTAACACCCTTTTTACACCCTTAAGGGTGTAAAAATGTTTAGTGTGTACTCTCAGCACCCTTATCACTCGTACGCTTTGAAGAAGAAAAAGATTGAAATCTCCATTGTCATCTGAGCATCCTAAGTGCCATCTAAAAGTACCCGGCATATTCACTAGAAACTTTGCAGCTGCAAAAGCCACTTCCTCGGTGTCTGAGCGTTTGGAGAAGATTAATAGTTAACACGTGCAAGCCTTCACCTACGGTTCGGTTGATGTAGAATAAGAAGGTAAGACTATGGTGCTCGTGATGCCATCGTGTGAACCGCCAACAATTCACCACCAATCTAAAAATGGATCGTTATTACTGTTGTACAATTCAAACCTTTCTTTTTTTCTGTCTATGCTTCAGTGACTGTGGGATCATTTAGCACTAACAAGACTGAACGAAGCTGTCATTATGGGCCCAGCGACGTGCTACAAAAAGGCAGATTGAAATAAATCCGGGTCCCGGCACTGCGGCGTCTCCCTCCGTCTTTTTACTAGGTGTGACTTCGGAAGGCAAAATTTTGTCAAGGAATGAAAGAGGGAAGAGGTTATCGAATATGTAGATAAATGACACGAGGAAGGCGGGCTAGACAAACATCCACCTTGCTACCATGCACTGAGGGAGAATGAAGTGGAGCGGGAAAGGTAAGAATAAATGTAGAGAATGAGAGAGAGAGGCACAAGAAAGAACGCACAAACACTTGTGTGCCATGGTCGCTTAACAAGGCAGGTTGCTCGTAGGAACTTTAACTCACGCGAAACGGCAATAATCTCAAAAAAGAAAAGGGCGAGAAAAAAACTTTTAAACTTGGAAGTCCGTCTGGTTTGGCCTTATGTCAGCCATAATAGGATTACCTTGTTCATGATTATGCAATGTATTGTTTTCAAGGTGTCTTAATAAGTTTGTCATCTGACTCTCTATGAAGCGCAAACAAACGACATCTATTACAGAGTAGTCAGCACAAAAGACACGAGAAACACAAGAATACGTTACTAAAAGTCCGAACTTCTCACGAAGATGTTTTCAACTCGCTACCAACCGTATCCATTTTTTTTACTTCTGAAATTCATTTTGTGCTAAAGCTGACGCCGCTCTCCACCTTAGACGCTTTTCTCGCTCGCAGGTTATTTCGCTGTACGAGGTATCGTAATACACAACGATGCATCACCGACTCTCCAGGGTTAGCGTATGTCTTCATACGCTCTACTGCGCATACGTTAGGCACCGCTAAAGCTGCGAGCTAGGTATGCATGTAGGGGCGGAGGAGGAGGGTAGAGGGGGAGGCATAACCATTCGTTTATTTTTCCGTCGTAGCGGAATCGCGCCGAGGATCTTCCGCATCTGCCAGCTAAACGATCCCTCGCTCTCGGCTGTCTGCACGTACGACGCTTTTCCGGCCTGGCCTTGTGCCATTTCCAAAGCACTCAGTTTCGCGGGCGGCGTAGAGGCTGAAGGGAATTCGCTTTGGCGGCGGGGGTTATGCATGCGGAAGCGGCGCGAAAGCTTAACCGGCGACGACGGAGCAGTGTCCTTTGACAACTTGGTGATGCTGGAATCGCACGAGGGTAGAAAGTGTGGCGTCGGTGCTTTTACAGCAGAGCTGTTATGGTCCGGGTTTGCCGTGTGTCGTAGATAGAAAACTGTCGTCATCACGAACCGGTACGGGCTCTCTTCGTCCTCTTCTTCATCGCCTTCCTCTTCTTCCGCTTCGCTTCCAGAACACGTGCGCCCATTTGTCCGGCGTGGGATGCGATAACTTCCATCTGTACCTTGCATAACTTGCATCCGAGTACGAGTACGGAGAAAGAGAAAGAGAGGAAGATAGAGAAAGAGCGAAATTCTCGGCGAAAAAATCTCTTGGCGACGTGGGACTTGAACCCGCGTTCCCACGATCCGAAGGCAAGCGTCGTAACCACTCCGCTATCCAGGCACGCTGGCAGAGCATAGCATAGCCTGGTATAGCGTAGTATATCAAGGTGGAGGGGAAGGGAAGTGAGGGTGAGGAGGAGGAGAGAACGAGCACACAGGAAGAGAAAAACAAAGAGAAGGAAAGGCAAGAAAGAGTGAATAAGGTAGAAGGCGAGAGAACGACTACAGAGAGGGAGAGAGAGAGAGAGAAAGACGAAGAAAGAGAAAGAAAAAAGGACAGAAAGAAAGGGAAGAAAGACAGAAAAACATAAAAAGACAGAGCAACAAATAGACATAGAGGGAAAGAAATACTAAAGACATGCTAAAAAAGATTTAAAAAAAAAAAGAGCGCAAGCATAGCCACGCATAGTATAGTATAGCAAAGGGTGGGAAAGAGACAGGAAGAAGAGACAAGCCAGCACCAGCCCACTAGCTCTGCTCTGACCCAGCCTTGCGCGACTCAGTGCGAGCTGCGCTAATATTTTTAGCGAAGCTTGTCAGAACTCACAGAATTTAGTGGCGGCGTAGTACGCGGGAAACCCGGCACCCGCGAGCGTACAGAAATGCGGCCCTCGAAGGTGTGTGCCGGTCGCATGCGTGTTTGTATGCGCCGTTTTCCAATAATTGATACTCTCTTGGTGGTGGGCTTGTCATGTCCCGTTGCATCTTTTATTTTAACGAGGTGACTTGTCATGTCACGTTGCCGGATTTCAGTGTTCCCTGGATATGAACACATGATCATCGTTGCTGCCTGTAGCAAGTGAAGTGTTGCGCTGCCATGCACGTGGATGAAGGTCCAATTCCCGGCATGGAGGAAGGAAAAGTTAGGAGGTAGCGTTGCGCAAGAAAGAAAGAAAGAAAGAAAGAAAGAAAGAAAGAAAGAAAGAAAGAAAGAAAGAAAGAAAGAAAGAAAGAAAGAAAGAAAGAAAGAAAGAAAGAAAGAAAGAAAGAAAGAAAGAAAGAAAGAAAGAAAGAAAGAAAGAAATGTTGTACGTCAATAACGCAGCTCTTACTTTTGGAACACATGTCCGCGCTTCGCGTGCAAGAGCATCAGCCTGCTCATTGCCTTCAATTCCAGCGTGGCATGGGATCCACTGAATCTTTACATTAAAAGCTCTTGCCGATCGGATGCTTAATGAGCGCCAGAAATTGCCTTGGCAACTTTTCTTGAGGTAGGCCGCGATGCACTCCTTGTAACGTCGACTTTGAGTCCGTCAGCAGTACTACGTCTCGTGCAGACGGATCGGTGCTCACGCGAACGGATAGCTACGCAGCGGCTTTCGCGTACCCTGCCTTGGCGTGTCACGGTCGGGCCAGCCTGGATCGTGTCGTTTCGTCCACAACGGTCAAAAAGCACCGGAACCACCGGCTCTGCGAAATTGCGATCCTGTTCTGCACATTCTGCCGGCATCACATCGTTTTCGCGCCCGTTCGCGCTTCTGTGAGCGTTGACACTCATTCAGCTCCCACTCTTCTTCCTCCGAGCGAACGAAACGCGTCCGTCCCATAGCTAGTCCAAAGAGCAACTGCTGGTAACAGCGTTAGCGCTATCTCTACGTCACGAGGCAAAGGGGCACGACGACTGGCGGGAGGCGCCGCCGCTGCGTATCACGACACTTGTGAAAGAGGCGTCGGCAGTGACGAAGGGGCGAAGCAGGGGCGCCGAAAATTGTCTTAGTCGTCGTTATTTTGGCGGACGTGATCCGCCAGAACCTCGCTGCCCCTCCGCGGTAGTCTAGTGGTTATGGCACTCGACTGCTGACCCAAAGGTCGCGGGATCTAATGCCGGCCGCGGCGGCTGCATTTTCGATGGAGGCGAAAATGTTTCAGGTCCGTGTACTTAAATTTAGGTGCCAATTAAAGAACCCCAGGTGGTCGAAATTTCCGCAGCCCTCCACTATGGCGTCCCTAATAATCATATCCTGGTTTTGGGACGTTAAACCACAGATATTGTTATTATTATTACAGCTTGGCTATAAAGCAGAGAACGTGCACACATAAACATTCTATAAACCGCGCAGTATTAAACCTGTCAAGACTAAAGTCGTTCATGCAGGGTTGCTGTTTCGTATGATAAGACAGGATACGGGAATAGAATCCCATGAAAATTAAAAAACAACAACAACAGAAACTTACACATACGGCCCTTGCTGCTATTTGATGATATACTTACGCATATCTGCGCCTTGTTGCAGCCGCAAAAATATCATACTTGCGTTTTTTATGTTGTCTTAAGTTGCAAGGCATAACGCAGCGTAGCTGCTTTATTAGTTATCCCAACCTCCCCGTAGCCCCTCAGTAAGAGTATAGTATAGCAGAGTAAAATGTTACGCGAACGATTGTACACCACGGCAGTCCTTTGTAAGTGCTATGAACAAACAAACAAACAAACAAACAAACAAACAAACAAACAAACAAACAAACAAACAAACAAACAAACAAACAAACAAACAAACGAACGAACGAACGAACGAACGAACGAACGAACGAACGAATAAGAGCGGAGGCTATACATTTGTCGATACAGTAAGCTGTCTCTGGGCGTTGTGCGGATCAATTCTCGGTGACGTCTTTTTTCGTTCCGACGCATATTGTGACAACTTCCTGGAATTCTATATATACCTTGAGCATAATACGGTGTAGGGCGATTTGCCTTATGGCATATTGTTGGGCGAACTAGGAGGGCAAGTTAAAAAAGAGAAGGTCGGTATAGCGTCGTGCGATAGTATTGCGGAAATGGTTGTTCGAAGTTTATCGTTAAGCGATGGTTTCTCTCAGCAAAGGTTAATGTGATGGGTCACGGGGTCGAAGACGTGTGCTTTCTCTTTTATCTCCTTGCGGGCCGGGTGTGCGTCATTGGTTTCAAATGACGCGCGTTTCGCGGAATGCCACATGTCAGCCATGTGTGGTGTGACTTTGTAATATAGCCGTACTTTTAAGCGCGACTGAGAGGGACGCATCTGTTCGAGCCAGGTGGGATCGAGCAAGCTACGTATGCTCGGGGCTAAGCACTTCACACGATACAAGACACTCTCCGAGAAGTATATGCAAATGACAGATATCGCGATACGCTGCTTTATATTGAGGCAAGGACAGTCCATGAACGCATGGTAACCAGGGCCGGACGTTAATTCTTATAACTAACCTAATCAGTGTTCATGATCACGACTGTGTTCTAAGACACCTTCACTACAACGCTTAAAACTTATAAACCTTGATATCTGCGTGTTCCTTGCCGCTATCCTCGCCACAGCGTGCACAGGTTGTCGCTAGAGGCCGTGTTGGCCCGCCTTGATGACGACAGGCGCCTCGTCGGAACAGACAGGTTCAGTACGCCGGCCCGAACTGTCGTCTCACGGAGGGTCTGTCAGGGTGTGTCCAGATAAGATCGAACACGAGGTCCCGGTCACCATTCCCGATTGTGATGAAATTTACTGTAGATCTAGGCATTACACCCAGAACAATGGTTTCGCAGTTAGTTTTGCGGAAAAAAATTTTGTTCGCCTGAAAAAAAATATACAACTTTTGGCCGCAAAAATCGCTTTTCCGCTAAATTCGCGATTTCTGAATTTTGAGCGCACCTAGGGAACAAACGGTGAACTTCTTCGTCACAATATTTATTACCCTTAAAGAACAAGTGAATACAATCTTATGAGTCTATTATTTCTCTTGCTTGTCGAAGCACGTTTGAAGAAAAAATCACAACTTGGCAATCGCACAAAATACCTCTATTCAGGAATTTATTGCTGCAAGCAAGTTAAAGTGAGGATAATGAAAATCGTACATATTAACTTTGATACTTTCGCTCTATTTTAAAATAATGCGTGGTTTATCGCCCGCGCTCCGTTTTACTTGATATTTGGCTGAAACATAAGTGATTTACCAAAAACGCCGAACTTGGAAATGATTTTCTCAAAAAGGCCATTTTTAATTTTTTTAAAAATCCCTCTGATTGAAGTCAAGGACGTCATCTACCATTGTGCAGAAAAAAACGTTGCATTATTTTGGTTGCTAACAAGTTACAGTGCGTCAAATGTGACCATGCCAGCCTAGCGGCCGCGTCGTTCGTTATGGCGCGAAACTCGGATATAGTGCTCAAAAATACTTGTACGTCACATAATCACAAATCATCAGCTCCACACCAACAAATGCGCAGCCCGGTGTCATGGTTCAGAGCTTTGTCTTGCGATCAGCCGCTTGACAAACCGCAGCAGCGGCGCCCGATGCTGCGGGCGCTGACATTACATGAGTGCCGCTTCGACATGCGCAGAGCCATGCTTGCGCGCCAACTACTACGCTCAGAGACGAACGAGAGAAGGAATGCATCACTGTGAAAGTTAAGGCCGTTAAGTGCCAACAAATGTCATAGTATTCACCAAAAACTGTGCCGGCAATTTCCAGTGAGCGCTTCAATACAGCACAGATGTATTTTTTCCCCTGCTGTTATGTCCGAAGCCGCATAATATCGTGATAAACACTCGACTTGCGTTGAATATTCTATCTGCGACGCCCAACAATACAGTATTGTAAAAGCGATTCTTTAAATGAAGTAAAGGACTTGGACACACTTCTTTTCGCAGCCGGCTGACACAAGTGTTCTGGCACGAGATGAAACAACTGCAGTTTGAGTTGCTCGACCACCGGAAGCACGTATGACAGCTTCTTTAGATGTCAATGGCTTTCTTTTGGGCCATATGTTGCTCATAGCATAACCTAATTATATTTAGGCCATCCGAAGAGAGAAAGCAACACATGAGCGCACTACTGGAGGCGCTCACTGGAAGATCGCCGGCAGAGTTTTCGTTGCATACTATGACATTTGTTGGCATTTAACGGCCTTTAACTTTCACAGTGATGCCTTCCTTCTCTCGTTCGTCCTCTGAGCGTAGTTTGGCGCGCAAGCGGGGCTCCTGCGCAGTCGAAGCGGCACTCTTGTAATGTCAGCGCCCGCAGCATCGAGCGGCCGCTGCTGCGGGTTTGTCAAGCGGCTGATCGCAAGACAAAGCTTGCTGCACCATGACACCGGGCTGCCGCATTTGTTGGTGTGGAGCTGCTGATTTGTGATTATGTGACGTACAAGTATTTTTGAGCAACTTATATCCGAGTTTCAGCCCATAACGAAGACGCGCCGCTAGGCTGGCATGGTCACATTTGACGCACTGTAACTTGTTAGCAACCAAAATAATGCAACGTTTTTTCTGCACAATGGTAGATGACGTCCTTGACTTCAATCAGAGGGATTTTTAAAAAAAATTAAAAATGGGCCTTTTTGCGAAAATCATTTCCAAAGTTCGGCGTTTTTGGTAAATCACTTATGTTTCAGCCAAATTATCAAGTAAAACGGAGCGCGATAAAACCACGCATATTATTTTAAAATAGAGCGAAAGTATCAAAGTTAATATGTACCGATTTTCATTATCCTCACTTTAACTTGCTTGCAGCAATAAATTCCTGAAATAGAGGGTATTTTGTGCGATTTGCCAAGTTTGTGATTTTTTTTCTTCAACGTGCTTC
Source organism: Rhipicephalus sanguineus (assembly GCF_013339695.2). Taxonomy (NCBI): domain Eukaryota; kingdom Metazoa; phylum Arthropoda; class Arachnida; order Ixodida; family Ixodidae; genus Rhipicephalus; species Rhipicephalus sanguineus. Next base: position 77,168,320 of record NC_051177.1, on the reverse strand, counting down.
GAACAAGCAAGAGAAATAATAGACTCATAAGATTGTATTTCACTTGTTCTTTAAGGGTAATAAATATTGTGACGAAGAAGTTCACCGTTTTTTCCCTAGGTGCGCTCAAAATTCAGAAATCGCGAAATTGGCGGAAAAGCGTTTTTTGCGGCCAAAATTTATATTTTTTTTCAGGCGAACAATTTTTTTTTTCGCAAAACTAACTGCTAAACCATTGTTCTGGGTGTAATGCCTAGACCTACAGTAAATTTCATCACAATCGGGAATGGTGACCGGGACCTCGTGTTCGATCTTATCTGGACACACCCGTCAGGGCTTTAATGCATGTTCTACGCAGCAATGGCCTATTAGACAGACTACAGTTCTCCTGTGTCTGACCTTTTTTTGTGTGTGTGTGATTTGTTATCGCTTTCACTGTTTTGTTTTTCGGCGAAAGTATTTTTTTTTTCTTGTTCTAACTTACTATTTCACGCTTATACTTCTGACCTTTATTTGTGTTTTAGTAACGGCTTAGTAACTAGGTGTCTTTCACGTGCGGTAAATGCTATATAGGACAGACAGGCCGCCGTCTGAATGTGCGCCTGCAAGATCACCGTCTATCGTTGAAAGGTCAGCCTTCGTCAAGTTTGTCCCTGCACTGCCGTGAGTGTGGGTGTACTCCTCCTTGTCTGATGCCAAAGTGCTCGCACGGCATAGGGATCATATGGCACGTTGAGCTCGTTGAAGCTTTCTTAATTTTGAAAGCTGGAGATAACTGTGTGGCAAAGCCTTCTCTTGCGTTAAACGAGGCAGAGATAAGGTACCTGCATGCGCGCATCTGAGGTTTTTGGTTCTGTTCGTGGTGAACATGTGTTTTTTGCTTCATATATATGTATTCGTTTTTTTTTTCCAATAAAAGTTCAGTTGTTAGTACCGTATTTAATTGAATCTAAGCCGATGTTTCTTTTTTTCGGAAAAACGACGTGGAAAATGGGGGGTCGACTTAGATTCGAGTACAATGATTAAGTTTTTTTTTTTTTTGCTGACCTTGCGAATTTCTGGGGTCGGCTTAGAATGGGGGCCGGCCTAGATTCGAGTAAATACAGGTATGCGCTTCTCTTGTAACTTTCTTCGTCCTGTCCCGCGTTTTTTCGCGGTATTTTTATTCATCATTCATTACAATGCTAATGCGGCTACATTGAATGATTTATTTACGTTGCCGGTATTGCTGGAGACGAGGTCGAACTCCAGTATTTTTATCGACTCTTTGCGGCTTTTCCTCTTCCTCGTCATTGTAACCGAGCCTCGAACAAACCGTATCATGGCATTAACGAGCTCACTTTCGAGCCATCACAACCTAACGCAAACACACTCAAGTGTCGTCGCCGTCCTGTAGTAGTAGTGGTTGAGATGAGGAAACGGCGCTTGTTTCTGCAGCCCATAAGAGAGCCCGGCGACGTATCTACTCGTAAACATACCGTTAGCGTGTGTCCTTACTCTCACTCAGCGAATGTGTTGTTTGGCTCGCTTCGCGGTCACGCGTGCCATACGCCTAGGTGTAAGAATCAGTGATGACAACCATGCGCCACGCGCCGCGGGCGCGCATGGTGCTCGAGTTATGCATTTAACCATTACTTGCCGCCACCACGCGACTTCGCCGCACCGTGTACTATTTATACGCGCGGGCGTGCCAGCGTCTTCCGGCAGATGTGCTTGGCGCTTTGCCCTCGCGAATGGAGTGTCAAGCGGTAGCGGTCTGCTTTTTTTTTTTTGTCACCTCCATACTTCAGCATGTCCGATCCCTACCAGCAAGCCTTCAATTGGAAGATCATTTAAAAGCGTGTTTGCCTTTAAGTGCAAGAGCATTTAAAGGCGATATTTCGCTCTGGCTAAATTAATTGGCTGCATAGCTGAGCACTGCACATCCTACTGCAGCAAACTCGGTAACGTTCAAGGATTTGGAATCATTTAATTCTTTTAGGTGCAATGTCGCTTAAAGGTGCATCCGAGAGGCACAGACGAAGGCAAATTCGTAGTTTATCCTATATCATAGAAAGTACAGTGGCATGGCGTCGGTATGGTCCTGTAACATATACCGGATGCGAAAGGCAAGTAAAGAACGTGCCGGTTGTGCACGCTGTTTTTCTAAAGGCTTGCTGTCATACTACTGCAAGGACTTGGAGAAAGAGTGGTACTTAATTAGGAGTTAGTTAATTTACTAAAAAGAAATGTTGCCGGCTAAATGGCGCTGAGAAAGAGAGAGACCGAGAGGTACATGCGCTGTCCCGTATATATCTACAACACTGCGTTGTGTGTCCTTGTTTGTTCTATACTAAACCAACAGGAGATGTCATATCAACAAGCCCATTTAGCCACCCAACTGCTGTGTCCGTCTTGCCCTTTCCTTGCTGTACTCGCAACATCTTGCACAAGCTTGCTAAAAGACAAATAAGCTACTATTCTGCTATCAAAACGTATATTTCCCGCGTGTTCTATGTTTCACATCGAGCGTAAATGTCAAAGATACTGTCGGCGTGCATGCTTTCAGAAAAACGGTAAGCGTTCATAAGCTTCGAATGTAATTACTTGGCCACATGATCAGGAAAGGGCTTTAAACCGCCAAGTAACATTAATTAGGAGGCCAAATTCAACCGTGGACAATCGTATAAGGGCGCCTATTTTGGTCCTACAACTCAAGTAAAGCAGAAGGAACCGCGGCCTGAACTCTTACCCTCAGCGCTGTCGGTTCAGTTTATATGCACTTTGCAATTGAACGATTATACGCTACATAAGGTTCATAATAAATACTCTTTTTCTTTTCTTGCGTGCGATGTTTCACTCACGAAACGTTGTTCCGCTAGTGCCCTTAATGTGTTGTCGAGTAGTTTGTTTCGTTCAGCATACATATGCGAGCGTTGTACAGAATGGCCTCTGACGTGCTGGGAAGAGCCCTATGTGTGTTAGCTCATTGGGGTTCCTCGGGAATACCCGCTTTACATTGGTTCTATTTCGCATCTTATACAAGGTGATCACACACGTAGAAACTATATGAACGATTCACAAAAAAGTTCTAGTTGTCTCATTGGTGCCGAGGGCCCGCCCGCTTACGTTTATGTTTTTTATGTTCGCTGTACGGGAAATACTCGAACACCGAGTACGTTCCGGATACATAGAAGTGTGGCAAGCTTTTAATGCCGGTTTGCATGCGAGTCGTGCGTCGAGACCGATAAAACAACGTCGAAAAGCAGCAACACCACTATTTCGGTAGGCGCGCCTTTGAGAGCTGGATGGGTAAAGGCCGAAGAGCTAAGACAAATTTATGTGGTTGGGCTTGTATGTGACTAGACTCGGACGAGTCGTAACGTGCCGTACTACTGAGCGCGGCAGTAAATTAACGATGCAGTCGCAGAGTTTCTTAACGTCAAGTTTCTAAAAAAGTAAAACGTTACGAATGCAGTGAATAATCGGGCATTCAGTGCGTTCTGCATTATTGGTACATCACCAGCGCTATAATGTTGCGTCGCCACAAGCTATGTTGAAAGCAAACTGCTTTTACGCCTCGGCGTCGATCGCCTCTGCAAGGCTATAAGCAGCGTCACAACGAACAGCTGATCCGAATACTAACGACAAACCATACCGCGGCGATATCCCCCACGTGAGATGAAACAAAGCGATGGCTCATTTCATGAATGCAACGTGCATGTGCGGAGCGCCTAACGTATCAGATAACAAACGTATCGCTGTAACGTATCGTGTACCAAGCTAAGCCATCATTTTGTGGCGTTACGTCACGTGACGCCACGCCAGAATTTGTGACGTCATGATGACGGCACAAATTTTTGCGATCTGTGACGTCACGGTGACGTCATCACGTGATGATGATTTTTTGCACCACTCGTCCCCAACGCCGCAGGAGGCGAGACGCCACCGACGATCAAATTTCGTGAGGCATTTAGGGCTTTCGCCTTAATAAAACCGTTACGTTCGAAGCTACATCCTTCTGCACGAGGATATTGCCAATGCGGATTTCATATCTTCGGTAGTGTTGCACGGTGTTTACTTGTGAGATGGAGTGGAAGTGCAATCATGCGCATATAACGTTGTTTAAAAGCGCTGTTTAGATGTATACGCGCTGTGTTAGCTTAGCGGCTAAAGTGTTGCGCTTTAAGCTCGAGCACGCGGGTTCGATTGTCGGCCATACTTAGATGGACGCGAAATGCGAAAACTCCCGTGTGTTTATGTTATATACTTAGGTGCACTTTACGCTGCGCTTATGTCGCGAAAAAGAGTGATTATAATAGAAAGAAGACTAAGACATATATACACTACCCTTTTTTAGTTTCGTGCCCGGAACGAAAGCCGTGCGCGAAACGATGGCAGCGGCAAAGTCACCGACGATTCAACATTTAGGTGCACCATCTCTCCCTTTTCCTCATGAAATGGTTTCAGACACTTCCATATTCAGGGTTCAGTGTCTGTCGCATGCGTTATGACCGTTTCTCGGTTAACATGCCTAAGCCTTACAGCGGCGAGCAAACCTAGCAGACGCTCTCACAGTCAATTCTACTTTGACCAACTACCAAGTCATTTGCAATGTAACCTCAATAGAAGTAGTTTTGTTTCTCATTGCCGACGCGTGAAAGTGTCGCGTTGAAACTACTGATTATTGCGGGAACTCTGAGGGCTCTATACAACTGAATCGCACGATATCGAAGAACCACCGTGAGGTTTTGTTGTGTTTTGCTGTACTGTGCGTACGTGCACTAAGCGCTGGCGACTGTTTATACTCTGGGCACGCGCGTAAGCTTCTTGAAGCAACGTCGATAGATGTGCATAACATTTGCTGATGTTTCCTCGGTTGCGTGCCTCGTTAAAACAAGGTGCTATGAAGAGTGCAATCTACAAACGCATTAAATCTGTTTGCTGTTGGTACAATCGTGCATCACGAGTGGTGATGAGCCAACGGATTCTGTGACGCTGGCTTCTTCGTATGCAGCTACGCATGCGGAGCTTGGTACACAGCTCACCGTGGTCATCGCAGCTGCTTGATAATTCATAACCTCACAGAGCGGGCATTCCGAGAACACCAAACAAATAGTTGTGTTTACGCGGCGTCTTCCTGTCGTGGGATGCTTCATGACATGGCGTCACGAGTTGACATCTTTCGAAGCCGAACGTCGTTATTAAGGCGTGAATGTGTGACAATACGAATGTACTCGACACCTACTATATAATTCTTTTCTTTTCTCAAAGCGTGAACAGTGACGAACCTTGGGGTTTCTTTTTGCCGTATTCGCTTTTTGCGCACGACCATTGTAAGAACGCTTCGTGACGCAGTTGCGGTCTTCCCAATAAAAACGCCATTTTACGGGTTGTCTCAGCGATGGTTGGCTATAATTATTTGAAACACGCCACATGGAAACGTATAATACGTGCCGCCTGACAAGGTTCGTAGAAATGGCACTCTCACTTCCACACACAAAAGACACCTTCGGGTCGCTTATCTACCTAATAATGTAAGGGTTGCAAATTAACCTCTTAGTTATGTCAGCATTAGACCGGCAATCTCGAGTAGAGGTTTGTAACTAATTGAAACTTCATAACCACTCGACGAAAGAAAAAAAAGACGTATCTCAAGCCCTCACTTAAAGCACAATATCGTGAAGAGTTCCTACTATTCTACGCAAAACTACAATCATTGAAGGCATCAGGACAGCGCTCAACCACGTCTTAAGGTCATGTCACGTGTTGACGCCGTGGCACATGTGACACACTGTGACGCACCTGCCGAAACATCGAACTTATTTACTGCGCGAGGAGTTTTAAGCTGGCTTGACGAGTTTGGTTTGTCTGTTATCAATATACATGTTCAGAGATGTATGTTACATGCGTCCATGCATTCAGTGTTAAAAATACGCAAATACAACGTATATAGCCGTACAGAATAAAGGCAGGCGGCTACTGCCGTTGTCTGGAGCAGCTGAGATTCTTACGTTTTCTCCCTAATTACGTACTTAGTTATTCAACTTCCCAACTTCTCAAACATTATTGTCAGAGCGAAAGTGTCAATGAGAAAAATGCACGCCATCCTAAAAAATGCCCAATTCAGCTTTCTGTTGCTGTATAAGTGCTAAAAATGATTTTCCATGCCTGAAATAAAGTCGTGAAGATATATACGAACAAATGCCGCGCGATTAGCCGCCTGGCATAAGGGCGATTATCAGCACACATTGTGATCCGTGGCCTCCTATCAACGCTGAAATCTACAATCCCCCACGTATAGGGTACCAAGCTGGACATTATGAAGTTTATCTTCCCGCCTTTCCTGCATTGCTACCCCCTCCCTTCTTTCTCTCCCTCTTTCTCTCCCTCTCTCTCTCACCACCAGCTGCTCCTAGAATGCGAGACCGAGTTATTATTGCTGATGGAATATACAAAAACCGTCGTGCTCCGTTACCTTAGGTGCTCCGATATATCGTCTGAAATAACGCTTTCAGTTCTCGTTTGCCAGCGATATCGCTTGCATTTGCCAACTCGTGACCGTTCCTTTAGCACAGATGCTGGTGACATCAACACAGATGCTGGTGACGTATACACATATATTCTAATGTACACGCCATGCTCCTATAAAGGCTCGTCTCTTTATATTTGGGCACTGCGGCTGCAGGGTCACGAGAGACTCAGAAGGCTTGTTTGTGTCCAAACAGCGCCTTTGATTTATGAGAATACGATAAGGCTGCTCTGTACATAAACGTAGAGTTTTATTCACTTTGCTTTATATGCATCGTTGCTAACGCATCGTTTGTCTGCACGGGCTGCCCGTTCGTTGCCCGCGCCATCCAAGCGAATAAAGCCACGTGCGCCCGTTATGATGCGGCGGTGTGTTTTGGCCTGCGGGGCTAATCGAAGGAGGATATCAGTTGGCTTCGACCATTATCTACACGTAGCGGCGTCTTCGAGACGAGGGTGCGTCGTCGCATAGCGATCAGCGAGAGATCAGTAGCCCGCTTTCTCTGATGGTCAAACTTGCGTGGTCAATGAGGAAAGAGCGTATTTGAGGAAAGTGAGAAAGACAATAGGAAAAAACGAGAGAAAAGGCGACGACACATTGGAAGCAGTCGTTATGGATGACCGACGATTATCCTGAGCGTCATATACGTTTTTCCTTCCTCAAAGTTTCGATCACCTTTCTTCAGCTCCTTTTGTTTCTTCTAGTTTGTATGTATTTATTTATTTTTTTTATCTGCGTGTATTGCATTCTGTTTATGCATGGTCGTGTCAATTTTCCGTTCGGGTTGTTTTGTCTTTGGTCCCTCATATGGGATGAAGGATGGCGACATTTCTCGCATATATGTTCTCGCATGGCTGGTTGCCTGCAAGGTGGCGTGAAGTGGTGTATGCAGGTGCTGCGCATTCGCTGCCATCACAATGGCACTGGGCTTTCAGTGGCCTTAAACTAACAATAAGCTCATTCAATATTTTGGTAGTAACAATATCTGAGATTTTACGCACCAAAAACACGATATGATTATGAGGCACGCCGTAGTGGAGGTCTCCGGAAATTTCGACCATCTGGTGTTCCTTAACCTGCACTGACATCGCGCAGTACACGGGCCTCTGGCATTTCACGTCCATCGAAATGCGACCGCCGCGGCCGGGATTGAACCTGCGACCTTCGGGTTAGCAGCCGAGCAACCTAACAACTGTACCACCGCGGCGGACTCATTCCATATTTTAGGAAATAAATAATGCGAATAGCGCGCCAAGACAGGCCAGCGCATGGTGTTATTATATAAATACGCATACAATTTCTCGTATTGACGTATTTTTGATCTAAATACCGTTTTATCATTTGCTTGTAACCACTCCCCTCTGTGTGATGATTCACCTCTAAGAGTGAGTGAGTGAGTGAGTGAGTGAGTGAGTGAGTGAGTGAGTGAGTGAGTGAGTGAGTGAGGAGGGAGGGAGGGAGGGAGGGAGGGAGGGAGGGAGGGAGGGAGGGAGGGAGGGAGGGAGGGAGGGTGGTACTAGTTTGGAGATATACATCAGCAAACTTGCGCTAAAAAATTTATAGTTATTGCTCAGCTTACCTTTTAAAACGATAGACCGTTTTTATGCATTGTAGCAAAGTTGCTTGGAACGTTCATGTCATGCACTAGGAAATAACTGTATCTCGAAACTGGTGCCATTTTCAAGAATCATTCCCAAGGAGATACGCCGTGCGAATTCACCGACTGCAACTGGTAAACGGGCGCTTAAGCTATTCTCAGTTTCCTTGAGTTAGATTCTTTTATTAATTTAGAGTGCGCGTAATATCCCATTAGAGAAAGACAATTATCTCGACGTTAGGAGACATTGTCAGGACGCAGTAGACGTTATGGTGGGCTTGGGAGGTAACGTCACAGTCGTTGCTATCTTTTGCCACATGTCTTTGATTAATACGCCTTTTCTTGTTTTCCAGGCATCAGCTAACTAAAAACGGGCTATTAGTGGTTGCAGAAGTGTGCTTTAATATTGACATCCGCCTAATTTGATAATCATCGTTATGGTGTCCGTTTAATAACGGCAGTAATGTTAGGTGTCAGTTCACCTTGATAGACGTCCTTGGCGCGCCATTTAACTTTTCGTCAAACGGCTTCGATCAATTAAAGCGCATTCTCGTCGACACTATATGCAAGCTGGTTGATTGAGACAGCCGTTAGGAATATTAAATATTGGAGGGTGCTACATGTTGCATCACTGTCGGACAGCAAGCCTCCTATGAAGTTGTTACAGGAAAATGTACTTTTGGATAAGGGAAAACAAATTTTGTGCACCTTCTCAAAGAATTGGGCAGCAAGGGACTCGCTATGAGGTCTCGATGGATTGCATCGCATTTAGGTGTAGCGGGCAGTGAGGCGACTGACAGACTTGCTTGAAATGTCTCAGAGCTTACGCCGACAAAGGAGGCCCCTACACAGCCTCAACGTATTCTAGAACAACCTGAAGGCAGGCGTTTCCATTCATTGTAGTAGCCACTACAAGAAGTCCCGTTCGACAAAAGGGCTAAGCAGGGCAGAAGCCTCCCTGCTACATCGCCTTCGCATGAGGTCAGCTCGTACACGAGCATGGCTCTGCAAGATTGGACTTGTCGCCGCGCCATCACGCGTGACTCGTAAGAGTAAAAATGATATGAAAACATGTCTTGAGTTGTCCTGAACTTGTTGCAGATAAAAAAAAAATGTTTATTTGAAACACTCGAGCGTCTAGGCCCCCCACGAGCCAGAGTGAATACGTAATTGTTTCCGTGCGGACACTGGAGATTGAGAAGGAGCTTCAGATATTCGTTCCACTCTGAAAGTCAAGTTCAACTGTTTAGCGATTCGCTCCGATCTTCCAGTGCGCCGCAACCATGCCCGAGGCGGAGCAACCGGTCGTGGAAATAGGTCAGTTTCAAAGAGCGTAGCCGTCAAGTGATTTCCCCCCAGCCGTTTGAATAGCTGTGCGTGTGGTGTAGTGGTTATCACATCCGCCTAACACGCGGAAGGTCCCAGGTTCGATCCCTGGCAGGCACACTTCCCTTTTTTTTTTTTTTTTTGAACGAGTAATCGAAAGTCTACATTTAAGCACGTATACTGTCATATACATTTTGACGGAAATAAATTACACTTAGCACTTTTTTATCTAACATAAATTTCCTGAAGAATTCAGCGTATTACTGTTTCCTTTTTTTTCTGAAATGGGTGTTAAAAAGTTAGCAAAGTGTGTGATACATAGAGAAATGCACTACAACAAAAACGGGGCATCCATAGCTGCGTTGATGCATACATTAACTGTGCAACAAAAATCGATGTCCTGCTGGAGTGTTAGCCCTCGCAGCTGTGCTTGTGGTGTAGTGGTTATCACATCCGTCTAACACGCGGAAGGTCCCAGGTTTGATCCCTGGCAGGCACAAAGTTTCTCTTTTTTTCCCCAGTTTCGTACTACTTTATTAAACAAAGACTCGTTCACGTAACCTTCATCCAGCTGTGCTTGTGGTGTAGTGGTTATCACATCCGCCTAACACCCGGAAGATCCCAGGTTCGATCCCTGGCAGGCACGCTTCTTCTAAAGGTGAAATTTAAAGTTCACATTTTTTTCTTTGTATAATGTTCACGAATATTTTTACGCAAAGAAAATGTGCTTAGCACGTATCATCTATAACCTAAAATAAATTTTCGTGAACACATCGTGTTGCTGCAGGAAGTTATCTGCAACGAAGTGTGCGGCATATGGAGAATTTCGTTAGATTGTTACTCAACTAATCGAAAAACTACAGTCCCTTGCAGATACCCTGAAATGAATTGAATGGATATAAATGTTGGAGCTCAGTGGCTAACATTTTGCGCTATTACGCTCTATAGGACGCGGGTTCAATTGCCGGCCAAGGCACCACGCTTATATGGAAGTGAAATGCAAGAAAATAATAGAAAAACACCCGTAAACTTTGATTTAGCTGCACCTTAGAGAACACCTGGTAGTTGAAACGGATTCAGAGTCCCCCGCTATGACGTGCCTCGGAATCTTATCATGTAAAACCCCAGAACAAATTCCTTTTTTTTTATAATAGACCTGGTTGCACAAATACCGTATACAACGTCGACTCGCTTGCTGTTTCCCGCGCAACATCAGTCAATGACGCATCGCCACACACGTCCCTATGCGCTATGCTGCAAATGCACGATCCGATTGTTAAGCTATGTGCTATATCGCTCAAACAAAACGGTGTTTTACAGCATAGCGGAAAAATAGGTATACAGGCGTTCCATAAAATTTTCCGCTGTACTTATGAAACTCGCGCTCGGTTTGTTTACGAAAGTGCTTCAAGCCACTCGGTGGCAATCGCACACGCCTGATATCGCCGAATGCGCGTCAACGTCTGTTGTGCTGCCGTCGAATTGAACGTTCATCTCCGCGTGGCGTTTCTTTCCCGTTTAAGGCAGGAACAGATTGCATATTAAGAAGCAGGAGGTGACACCTCTGGATGCATCGAAGAAAAAGGTGTGGGCAGGGCTCGTGCTTGGGGCACTTGAATATTTGGCAGATATCCAAGAGAATACGAGTCATTAGTACGTGCACGTATACGGAAAGCGAGTCCCTTCGTTTTCTTTCTTTTCTTCTCAAATCAATTTTATATCTTCACAGTTTCGTTTTACCGAACCATGCTCTTGCAAGACACAACGTCGTAATGGCTGTGGCGCCGCATATGGCCTGAGGGTGAAGTAGGCCTGAAATTTAATGCGGCCTATATAATGTGGTTGTTTCCTTTTCAAAGTTATTTTTACTTTGTGTTTGTTCGGTTCCCCACGACGTTTGCCAATTATAGCAGTTGTGCGTGCGCGCGCGTCTGTGTATGTGCGCCTGTGTGAGCGTGTGTGTGTGCGTGTGTGTGGGTAGGTGTGGGTGGGTGCGTGCGGGCGCGGTTGTGTGTGTGTTTATAGTTTATACTTCCTCGATTTCAGTGTGCTGTTGACTATCTGTCAACAAAGTTGACGACGAACGGTTATCTTGTGCATCACTTTCCGCCTGACCACAATTGGTTGGGCAGCATGGCTCCCAGAGTAAATAAAGTTATTAGAAAGTGAATGAGTAAAGTTTTTAGCAGAAATTGATGCCATAGCAGGTTTGAGCTAACGGTTGGCCCTCATTTTTTTATGTATATTCCGAGGTTTTTATTTGTCTACGTATTTGTATTAATAACAAGGAATATTTGTCGCGACTGTGCTATAGAGGCCATCTTCGCCAAATATTGCCTACGGGCCGCAGCGGGTTTAATTCGCAGGAAGCAGAACTTTATAAGTTACGGGCGCTATTTAAATGTAACATTTCTTTGTATAGCGCTTATTCCGGCACAATCTTTTAGTTCCACTCTCAAGCATAAAAAGTGTGTGGAAACCTGAACAAAGGACATTCACAGGAAACGACCAAGTAAGGAAGGAAGGACGATGTAGGAGGTTTTCGTACATAGGCTGCTTGGCATGCTAACTTTCTTATTCGGCACGTTATACTCTAGCCCTATCAGAAAATTAAAGCTCGGTTCGCAGTATGTTTTAATTAAAAGCGAATGGCGCACCAGAAACAAACACTAGTGCTGTAGAGTGTACAGGCGAGTGCGATTGAAATGAACGTGGTTGCCATCGGCCGTTGTGCGCTCCCAGTGACAGGATAAAATAGGTTTAAATTGACGTTAGCGGTCCCTTTTTGTCAGACCGGTATACAGCCGCTCATGCAGCCACCGACACCCGTAACATCGTAAAGGCACTGGTGACAAATTCAACGGTAAAAATGTCCCTCCATAGTGCCCGGATGATTGCTATTGCAATGAAACACAGAACAAAAATTCCCTGCATTCGTTCTTTTATTTTTAATGCCTTTAGGTAGCATGCGAGGATGGATGGATGGATGCTATGAGCGTCCCCTTTATAACGGGGCGGTGACAAGTGTGCCACCAAGCTCGACAAAAAAAAAAAAAAAAAAAAAAAAAAACACCCTTTACTCTTCTTTTTCTTAGTGTTGGCCTAGTGTCTCTACTTCAATTAAAACTATCTTACTCCATAAAAAAACAAAAACAAAATTTCAGCCCAGTTCTCTGCCCTTTACGGCAGAATGTCCTTATTTTTTTCCCCAATATTTATTTTTGTCCTTTCTGTCTAATTTTCTGCCACCAATACTCTAACCGTCTCTTACTTATTTCAATCGCGGGTGTGTTCAGCTTTCCATTGTCTCTAAAACCCAAGGCGTCATGTAGGCTCGTGCCCAAACGTACACCTGGTTGTATATCTCCACATTCAATCAGAAAGTGCTCCGCCGTTTCCTTAGTTCCCCCGCAGCACGTGCATTGTTCTTCTTCTTTACTGGGTTTATTGCGCAGCTGCCACCTGGCGCGCAGTTCACGCACCACGTGACGCTCTGGCAAAAAAAAGGAAATAAAAAAAAGTAAGAGCGTTCTGCACTCGCAGCCCTGGCTACGAGTGGTGCTGGCTAACACTTCCAGGTGTTACACGCACAGACAAGAGAGAGGAGGAATATGAGAAAGGCAGGGAGGTTAACTAAACTACGTCCAGTCTGCTGCCCTACACATGGGGAGGGGGATAGGGGAGTAAAAGAGAGAGAGAGAGAGACAAGGAGAGACGCATTTCACAACAAACAGCGCGCGTATCACAGGCGGTCGCTTAATTTGTTGCCTTCAAGTACTGCAGGGTGGCTCGTGTGCCTTTCTAAGCCGATGTGCTGTGAGACCCATACTCAACAAAGTGGACGGGGAAGCGTCTTTCATCGTAGCTCAAGTGGTAGAGCATCAAACGCGTAATTCCAAGATTGTGGGTTGCGATTCCACCGGTGGAAAGGGTGCTTTTTCGCCCACTTTAATTAGTTAGAATTTACGTCATAATTACTACACCGCAGTTAAAAACAACAAATGATGTCCCCCATGCTTTCCTTTGCTAATTATCTGTTGGATTCATTTGGTCTCGTAAAACAAAGATGACATTCTCATAATAGGCACTCGGGAAGACTATAATGAAGAGTCCCGTACACATGTCGTGAAGCTTTCTCTATACAAAGCCCGGTCGTACAGCCCGTTGAGAACGGCAGGAAATGAGCTGTCCCCGTACGTCGTTTACTACGGGTCACTCGCACAGAAAAATACGGCGCATTGTTTTCTCGTCGCAGCAGTGATCGCAGGCTGCGGCGTCAACCATCCCTACATCGCTTGTACCGTTTATATCCGTCGCCATATTTGCTCGCTAAACCTCTTAGTATGCATCTCTACCGACCTGCCCAGCTTGCCGCACTCGTAGTTTAGAGACAGTAGTTTTGGCACACTACCGAAATGGTCGCGACCCCTTCGGTGTAGCCGAAATGGAAACCGTACAATGTAAATGGGGTCCAGGCAATGTAGTCCGGCATGTCTAAAATTACGTGCATACCGGTGAGGTACACTCTAAGAAAAAACATGGCTGATCCCTCTGTCATAGGAATCGGTGTAACACGAAAATAAAACGTGTCTTCACAGACGTAGTTGAGCGTTTGTTGTGCATTGTTTCGCCCCGAGGGCGAAGGAACGAATGCAAAAGCAACAAGTTGTAATGTCACGCGAAGAACGGCAAGCAGCTCGAAACTTGCAACCAGCTGCTCAAGCTGAAATGACGCACGGAACGAACATACACAGGATGAGCGCGAACTGGCACAGTTGTAACATATGTTTGTGAGCAGCGCGCTCGTTTCGCAAAAGCGGCCGCTGCAGTGAGCGAAGTGACCTCCGTGCTCTTCTGTAACTTCAACGCAAACTTGCGGTAAGGGCGCAAGACGTACAAGATAAGCGCGGGCGCGCGAGCGACCACGCCCTGTAGAGGTGCACGCTCATCACAACGCGCGGGGCGACGACGTTTAAAGCGCGCCCTCCGAGCCATTTGCGCCATCTCGCTAGTGATAACGAAAACACGCGGTGTACCCCGATCTCTGAGTACCGCCACCGGCAAGTGGTGTATATAAATAGCACGCCGTTACGGTGAGGGACGTGCAGTCTGTGGCGGAGTCGTTTCACGCTGCGCGCCGGGGATCGTGGGGTCATAAGTTCGACTCTGGGGGACAGAACTTTTTCTTTAAGTTTTTCTTTGCCATATTTTAGGTCTTTATGTTTTACAACGTCATATCCGTGACGGAAATGCGTCAGTGGAGCCGTGGTGGGCCCTGGCATAAAACACTTTCGTGTTAAAAAAAAAGAGTAATTTGACTTTATTTTGTAGACTTCTGGCTTGCCACGTATGTGAATCTCTTTAAGGAAACACGTCAAATCTATTTGGATATCATTATGCTCTCTTCAGAGAGTCGCGTGACCCACAAGAGTGTTAGCGTGTATCTTTAATGAGAGTCATATACATGGCTAGTGAGGACTCACCCAAAGGGGTAACACATAATCCTTTTTTTTTCTTAGAGTGTATATACGGTGCCATAGGCGTGCGCACAAGGGGGGCGGCCGCCCCCCCTAATCACCTAAGAGGGGGGGGCGCAAAATCGGCCCCGTACATTGACCCTTCTAGTCACCTAAAGGAGAGCGGAGGGCGCAAAATCTGCCCCACACATTGACTTAGTAGGGTGGGGGGGCGCTGCGATGAACCTTTGCCCCCCTTAATGGGGAACCCTGCGCACGCCTATGTACGGTGCGTTGACTTGCAGACACGCGGAGCTTCCTTACAGATTTTGTCTTACAATACGAGCGTGATAGATGAATACGTAGAAATTAAACGAGTGTAGACACACACTGTCATTCTTGCGACCTTACGGCACAGTATATTGCTTATCGTCGCAAAACTGTGAAGGCTACACGATAAGCTTTTTTTTTTTGTGAATGATCGGCTCACAACGCTCCGATTCAAAGAGACGGGTTCACCGGTCACCAACCTTCAACCCTCACCAGGTAGTGCGGCGTATAATTTGTAGTAACACTGTAGACCCGGAAACAAGATGGTCGTTATACCTTGATAATCTCAGGTTGTGTGAGTGTCAGTTCGCCTTTCTTTCTTTTTTTCTTTTTATGAAATGGTGAATAGGAAAGCTTGACACCTTTAGGGCGGCACCGGCTATTCCCTGCCGATTAGCAAACGAAACAAATTAACACGGAAGCAAAAGAGGAAAAGGGTAACAGAAACTTGAAGGACGCTTAAATCTTCGGTATAGACAGACTACGATGGTATTGTTATACTGCCGAAAAGGTAGCGTCGCTTTGGTGTAGTTGCGAACTATCCACTACGCCACAATTCACAATTTTTTTTTTTTGCGAAGTAAAGAAGCACCCTCTACGGGCCTGTCAGAATACCCGCACATTCACACCTTCAAACTTTGTTGATGTGGATTATGATAATGATGTTGATGATAATTAATTATGGCTGAGAGCTTTGAAATAGGCGGGCAGCTTTATGCCATCCGCTAGTTACGCAATTCGCATTGTGTGGCACCTGGTGTGGTTGTACGCTTCTGCCACGCAATGTTATGTCTGTTGACGTGACTAATCGCCCGATTTGAAGCCTGCATAGGGTCTTTTACACAAGCAGTTTGAAGTACTGGCGTTCTTCTGTGGTAGAACACTTGACCGCCACGCAGGATGCCTGGGTTCGATTCCGGCTCGGTTATTCATTGCATCCATCGGGACCTTTCGATCACTGACAACGCCACCTGGCCGACACCGCATTTTTTGCGACGCGGGCTCTAAAGGCTGTCGCGTTGACGTAATTGGACACAGTACGACATCTCGTGCATGACGCAGTATAAGCCCACAGTGCACGAAACAAAGTTTTGTACATGAGTCTGTATAAGGTGAACAATGTAGACAAGTACATATACATAAGGACACATAGTCTATTGTAAATTTTCGGAAATGTGTAAGTAAACACAGAACGCACGTAATTACTTAAAAATTGCTTCAAGGTAAGGAGTTTCGTTTCAACTTTATGGCTTTCAGGATACGCTGAAGTTTGGTATTTCCATAAGATAAATTTATCGTTTCTTTTTTTTTAAGCTTTATTTTTTTAATGATAAGCGTTATTTTCTTAAGGCGCATTCTTGGTCGTGGAAGAAGCTTTTCCTTTTTGTAAGGGCGAAAAGTCTTCTGTCTAATCAGCGTAATTAATTCCGAATCATATTTTGGTCACCCGAGCAGACCACCGTGCGTATCCTCATCTGGGTGGCCACAAAACAACTGCGGACTGGAGGTGTGTTTTATCCTGTCTATAGGAAGTGTCGCGTAAATGATGTGTCAAGCCGCAGTCAATGCGTAACGTATATGTTAGTGTGTTAATGCACCAGCAAATACGCGGAATCTCAAGACTCATTCATGAGGCGATCGTTGCCGCTTGTCGCACGTCGTGTTTTCACTATAGCTGTATCAAAGCGCAAGAGTGGTTCGCGTGTTGGAGTGTCAAAAATTGTCCAGAGACACGGTGGTGTGCTTCACCTGCAAACGCGACAAAGCCAAGTGGACGCACAGCCACACTTAGCTCAATCGGCTCTGCTGAAGACGGCAGCTCTGTCTTTCGCCGCTGGCATAGTGTGTTGTACATATTATTACAGCGTTCCCGCTGAGTAGCAATTAGGACCTTGTGGTGAGCACACCGGTCTGAGTCCGATGGAGAGTAAACGTCAAGCTAACTCTCTTCAATTCTTTGTTTGAGAGCTGGTTAAGGCCGATGGCATTCATTTTTTTTTTATTGCGATACGGCTTTCATTTAAGACATATACATCTGCATATGTGTATTAGATGTTTGCTACAAGACCTGTGTTGTGTAGGCCCTAAATGCTCTCAGTGCAAAGCTTAACCTTGACATTACTTTTATTGATTCACCTTAGGTCAACATTCTCAAGGTTTTTTTAGCTTGACCTGTTCAGTTAGCGATAAGGTCAGTGAAGCTGAGTTAGCTTTGCGTACTCAGAATACCGTGCTCGCATTCCAGATTACTGTATCGAGTTTGAAGCCGTGCTACAAGGTTAGGATGTAGGCGTAACAGCCTGGATAGCATTCTAACTACAACAATACTGCGCGGAAGTAAGACAGGTCTGCAACTATTAATAATATATGTCCACAAGCGTAGTAAATATCTGCCAAGGTGGAAGCCGGACCAGGAAAAAGAAACACGTCCTCGTCGTTGTTACCTCATCCAGACAGCCCTGTGGATACGTTAAACTAAATCTGCATCGGAATTTTCTTTGAGTGTCACGTAGCGATACTCACTGTCAGCGAGCCCATCGAAGAATATGTTCGATGTTCGAGATAAGATTGAAGACGTGAAAATGATCGTATCGGGCTATCAGGTCACGGACAATAAATCGAGGTTAAGCGCTTCAAGGTAAGCGGTTTCGTTGGTCACGAAAATTGCGAAAACGCCATGCCGTTCTTCTTTTTTTTAAATTTTCATTTGCCGAGTCACGTAGTACAATACGTGTGGCGAGGACGTTCCCCCTGTGGGATCAGTGCTTATTCAAACGAATGTATGCAAAACCACGAGCGGTCATTCACCCTATGTTGCCGTGCCGGAAAGAGAAAAAAGAATCTAAGAAAGTAAGGAAGGAAGAAATAGACGGAAGGACAGGGAGGTTAGCCACTTCTCAGACCGGCTGGCTACCCTGTGCTGAAAAAAGGGTAAATAATGCAACGAACTGCCAATGTATGTATACGAACCCTTTCCCAGTGCAAGGTTTGTCTCTCTCTCTCTCTATTCGTAAAAACCAATCAAGCATCAACTTGCTCCATACAGAATTTGCAATGAGAAGCGAAGGGCACAGAAATTGGCACTGTTCTTTTCTCTCTCATGTTCGTTTTGGCACCGATAGTACCATGAAGGATCTGTACCAGCCATAGCCCGAACTTCAATTCCTCTCGACGGATTTCCAGCCCAGTATCAGAAAAAAAAAACGTCTCTAGCATTCATTTATATTTAGGTACTCGCTGTGACATCTCTACCGTAAGAAATGTATGCCAGGCCATGCCATATCTCACGTGTTTGCGCTTTTACTGAGGTAAAAATAAACAGAGGAGTTTAACGGTATGTATTTGCTCTCCTTCGGGACAGCATTAAGTCGCGTTTAATAGTGTTCCCTGTATCGAAAGGTCTGTTATGCTACGATAACTGATCTTCGAATATTACGTAAGTCCACTCCCACAGTTTCCGAGGTCAGGTAAAAAAATCGACATTAAGTATACACGCTCCTGCTTTTAACGAATGCAGATGCGGAGAATCATGGTCTATATCGAGCCAAGACAGCTCTACGAGTAATTTGACTGTCAAACAGATTGGCAAGACGGGATGCCCCCAGCCATCTATTTCTCCATACATGCGCTATAATATTAATATTAACAACGTCTTACACGCGAGACGAAAATGCGGCCTAAATTGTTGTGTCCTAATTGCGTCGGATGTTGCACTGTCGATATATCATCGTGCGTGGTTTACCATATGTACCGGCTAATTGGTTTGGATTATGGGCATTTCATTCACCGGGCACGCCCGCCGCACGTTTTCGGGGATATCCTCAATGTTAAGTGAGGCTCAGTGGTTATAAAAATACACCAACCGCTTGATTGAAGCACACGTCTTTGGGATCTTTGACCATAGAAGTACTATCTTACCAGTCATGGTAGCTTAGTATACGTAGGATGTCGCGTTGCTGAGCTCGAGGCCGCTGGTTCGGTTCCCGGCCACGGCGATCGTATTTCGATGGGGCCGAAATGGGGAAAAAGAAACCGATGTACTGAGACTTATATGTACGTTAAGAAACCCCAGGTAGTCGAAATTTATCCGTAGTCCCCGGATCAATGTTGGCGCTAGTCAAGCATAATTTTGCAAACGTGTTACGCGGAGACTTTGATTCTTACTTTCTTATCTCCTTTCCGGATCCAAGCTGGAAGCTCCCCATTAGTCAGAAGATTCAAATCGTGATTGTGGGGAAATAGTGTTTACCCAAAACAAGTAAACAAGTTACGGGCCGCAACCGACATCACCCTGCTACGCTCGCTACAAAACAGATAACGCTGCTTCTGCGTAACAGGCGCTGTGATGCCCAAGCTAACCCGTTTCCCAGCAAGGCGAGAATCCCGGAGTAAGGAGAACGAGATGAGGGCGATTCCCGCAAGAATTAACCCGGAAACAAAGAACAAACGGCAACACTCGTGTGTCAGCGGGACGGCCAGCGCGGACCGGTCGTGTGCCAGCCGCCTCTCGTGCTTCGTGGTCGAGGGCGGGGGTAATTCTGGCCCTTTCGGCGAAAGTGGCGGTCTTTTCCTCTTGTGCAACTGTCTTTACGCGGTGCTGACCGAAGGGCACGCACGCGACGACACCGACGGGGCACGCGCGCCACCGCATGTGCGAGAAGCCGGGGTAAACAAACACAGACCGACGCAACTGCGCCGACCTCCTCACACGGATTCCCGCTACACGTTGGTGAACGTGTTTCCCCGACGCTGACTCGTTCACCGTCTGACGCGCCGGCGACAGACGCGAAAAGAACCCGCTCTTCTACCCTCCCCATCCTCCTCCCGCTGTTTTGTGAATCCGGTTTTGTGACATCACAGTCGCCTCGCCCGCCAATCGGGACCGTCTCTGCGCTACTGCCGCGACGTTCGATAGTGGAAAGAAACGCGTGCGCTGCACCCACCACCTCCCCTCCTGTCAAGCACATCCTCGCAGCGACGCGCGACGCGGCTCACGCACGCGCAGCCCGTTCTGACCGCGCCGGGCGACGGTGTGAAGGGGGCACGCTCGGGGTGCCGAGTATGCACCTCGGAACACCCCATGTTGCACGGGCGATAATGATGACGTCACTGACGTCACCGACCAATCAGTGTTCTCCATGGCGTCCGACACCTCGCGCCATTGGCTCGGGAGAACGCGCGACACTACGACGCGTACGCGGGCACGGGCTATGACTTGAATTTGCCTGACGTCAGCGAGCCCGCCGCGACCGACCGTCTAAATGGCGTCGATCTCGTTCGCAAATCGTCAGTGTCGGCTCAGCGCTCTACCAAGGCGGGCACGCGCAACGCTGTGCTACGACGATCCGTGCCGCTATATATACAGCATCGATTTGACCAAACCACCACTGCCCGCAACGTGCTGCAGCCATGGCCCTGTTGGAAGAAGGATTCCGGTACCTGTCCTCCCTCGCCGACCCCCGGGTCCAGGGATGGCCGATGGTCGACAGCCCCGTCACCGTGGTCAGCATCGTGGTTGTGTACGTCTCGTTCGTGACCACGGTGGGCCCGCACTGGATGCGTGACCGCAAGCCCTACAGCCTCAAGCCCTTGATTATGGCGTACAACCTGGCCAACGTCTTGGCTAGCGCCTACTTCGCCGTCCAGTTCTTCCGGCACACTTACTTAGGGGGCGGCTACAGCTGGGCCTGCCAGCCGGTGGACTACTCTGACAACCCCAATGCTGTGGCCCTCACAAACCTCGTCTGGTGGTACATGATGCTCAAGATCGCTGACCTGCTGGACACCGTCTTCTTTGTGCTCACCAAGAAGCAGAGCCACGTGACTGTCTTGCACGTTGCGCATCATGCCATGGTTGTGTGCACCGTGTGGCTCGTGCTCAAGTACGCCTGCGGCGGGAACAACATGATGACGGCGGCCGTCAACAGCTGTGTGCACGTCGTCATGTACGGCTACTACTTTCTCTCCCTCCTGGGTCCCTCGGTGCAGAAGTACCTGTGGTGGAAGCGTTACATCACCCAGATACAGCTCATCCAGTTCGTCGGTCTCGTGGCGCATGCCATCATGCCCCTGTTCGTGCGATGTGGCTTCCCCGTCTTCTTCAGCTGGCTGTGCATCAGCGAGTGCGTTTTCTTTTTCCTCATGTTCTTCCGGTTCTACCGAAATAGCTACAAGAAGCTAGTCAAGGACTGTTAGTGCCCCAGTCACCATATACTAGAATCACTTCAGCAGGGACCATTGCCAATCGGACGATGCAGTCGACTGTCTTTCCCGCGATGTTCGAGGGACCGTGCAATCTGCGAGCATCGCGGCGACAACCGCTCGACGTACTTTCTTGGCCGTCTTGAGCGTTTCATCGGACAAATCAAGGTTTCTAGTGCGTTCGCGAATATACCTGACTTTCACTGGTGTCGCAGCTGGCGACGCTCGCGCAGCTATGCACAACACTTATCCACGGAGGACAGCGAATGCGGAAAGTTGACGAGAGATCCGAGCTCTTCTGACAGCTGTACGCAGTACAGGCATCATCAACATCGATGGGATCGTTCATCGTCGCATCGAAGGTTGCAACGTGTATGCACATACTCCCGGACTTCTTATGTATACTACGACTACAATCCGCAAGATAAGCGTGGCAGGCGGTGAAAGCAAGAGGCGGCGGCTGAGGCGCGCGTATTGCACATACGACGTGCCAGGCGAAAGAAGCGTCGACGAGTTTTTTTTTTCTTTCCTATTTTCGCTTGTCAATTTTTTGCTCTCTCTTTTTTTTTCGTTTACGCGATCCGCGTTCCCATTTCGGTCTCGCTTCGAAGACGGCCTCCCGTTGTTAGCTTTCATTGCCACTGTCGTCGCTTCGTCGGCCCAGACAGGCAGGATTGTGCTCGCGCGCACTTTCCGTACGCTCCCTCCTTTCCTCCAGGCGCTTTGTGCCAATACGTTCTCTCGTCATAGGCGCCATTTGCGTAAAGGTCAAGCTGTCCTTATGCCGCGTGCAGCAGTTAGTTGACTCACGGTTGCCAGAGAGAAAAAAAGAATAGTCTCCGGAAGACACAGTCTCTAAGACACGGTGAACGTGCAGGGGATCCATTGAATGCGGTCGTGAGCGAGACCCTGTCTACTGTGGGGAGATCGGTATCGGCGCCTGTAAGGAGAAAAGGTCGAGCGGTCACAGACCATTCTCTTCTGTTCGCAAGTCTATCTTCCGTTCTCGAAAACAATGCGAGGTCGAGCAGCGGTATTTAAATGACGTCTCGTATCCGTCCTATTCGGGAAAACCACGGAGAGCCATATCAAGGAACGACATTTCCTGGTGTTTTCACAATGGAAATCAATTACCTTTCCGCCCTGGTCCACCGTCTAAGTTCAAATACTAGTCCTCAGGGCAAAAACGACGGAATAGTGACGATAAATTGCAGGTCGGTGATGGTCAGTTAAGTGAAGCGTGTGAATTGGGCATGCTGAGCTAAAGTTAGCTCAACGATGAAACGAATCCCGTAAAACAGCGACGAAAGAAATTTTCTTTTGAATCGAGCAGCTCATGGATAGATCACGCGCACTTTCTTAAAGATAACCAGCACTTCCAACTTTAGAGCCTTATGACGAAGAAAGCTTCAAAGGATGTAGCAAGCCGTCTTTCCTCCAAGACTGAATTGAGCAGTATGATGAGAGAGCCGCTTTCGTCTGGTCACGTCGTGCTCACGCGCTGAGCCGTGCCCTGAATATGCCGCCCACGCTCCATGTGATATTTTTTGCCCAGGGTCGTCGACCTCAACGTGTACGGACGTACCTTGAATGCTCACTTTGAGCTGCTCTGCATACGAATGTTTGTATTTTTAATCGCCACTTGTATCTTTAGATACGTCACTGGAGTCTCTAGCGAAGCCCGTTTCGAAGCATTGACCGGGACTCGCATGAGATACTCGTTCCATCACGGATCAAAAGTTTGAGCGTATTGAGGACTCGCCACGCATGCTGTTATGTCTTGTGGTTGTAGCAGACGACTTCAATCCAGAAGCGAGTTTGTCAATTCCCACGCCTTCTCGCTCTCATCGAACGTTTTTATTCCTATACCTATTTATTTTCGCTATTAACCTTGCTCCTCTATCATTTGTACATAAAGCGTATCTGACTTTCTGTTTCGCTGTTGAATGTATATTGAAGTATGAAAGAATGGAAATACCTTTTTTTTTCTTTTTTATCATGAAACATATCACCATGACGAATTAAAGAAACGTTGAAGATACAGAAAATTGTGGTTTCGGTTACTCTCTCGCACCTCGTAGCGTGAATGCTTTATTCGTGCACCTGACAATCCACTCAGCAGAGGACAGAGTGCAGAGACGACGAGTGAGGAGGCCCAGACGATCACAAGGCGATCCTTGCAATCGACTGATCACCTTGTCAAACTGTCGTGTTTGCCGTTTGCAGGTCTTAACGATTAAAGTCACCCAACAGTATACTTTGGACAGTAAGGACAATGATAGCGCTAGTAATAGTTATGAACCACATTACTGTATACATCTTACAGCTGGACTATATTCTGTGGTTCACGAAGTGCACAGTGCCAAATGCTCTCAAGTGGGGACCACCTCCTTATATTTAAGTCCACGTAAATTAAGAAAAACACTTGTATTTTTACTGTACTTCCATGTTGAATGATATCTTTAAACGAACGCACGTAATTGTGTTTCTAGAGCGATTCGGCTGCATTTCGCTGGATAAAGGTAAAGTTCTCTTGATTCTGAGTTCTCTTAGTTGTTTCTTTTGACTAGCTCTCTCAGTGTCTGGCCTTTCGCAAACTTTTGTTGGGTACGTCCTGTTATTTCAAACAAGACCTTATTAGCACGACAGCATTTCGTTTGACTCAAGCCTCTTCCTAAAGCAAGCATCTATTCTCTATTGCCCTTACTCTACAGTTAATTAAGTTTCCAATCTTACATTTTCATTCGCGTAAGCACAATTTTTTTTCAACTGAATTTCACTCGGCCTACGTGAGTTCAGGCACACGCCCGTTCTTTTTAATTATACTTTGTGGAGGACCTCTGGACATGAGAACGTACAATTCACAAATGCAGTTTAATTAAGGAATGTTGATTAATTCGGAGAGACCGCTGTCCACGCTGCAGAGCAGGAATGTTCCCGTTGCACTACAAATGAGTGAGACGTATTGTTTGCGCTCGGGGTATGGAATATCATTACCCGGCTGTCGGGTTAGAGAATAACAATCGCGTGCCAGTTCTTTCCACTTCATTCATGACAGCTGCGTGGACTTGCACTACTGCACTAATTTTCTCTTCCGTTTATCTGAGTGTCCATGGTACTGCGAGCTCAAAACGAGAACAATATTGTCACAGTTCTATTGAGAAGAAAGTCAATATAAAGGAAAAAGTAATAATGAATGCACTGTTTCTTTCTTCCCTTCTTTCTTCCTTCCTTTCTTTTTTTTCTTCTTTCTTTTGGGGGGGGGGGGGGGGGTGAGACATCAGTACAAGCGTTCGGCGCGCGAACGCGCTGTTCTCATGCTTGGGAACAGTGCATTTAACCTCCAATTCTCGTGATGACGTGACTCTCACAACGGCCTGCCTTTGGTCCTCGACTTTTCGCGGGTAACAGTAGGAAGTAAATAATTAGAACGCAACATTAGGGCTCCTCGGTCGCCATTGTTGTCAAAAAATTGGGGGTCGCTTAAGCTTCGCCTTTAAGAGTTGAACGCGATAGCAATATTCTGTTCCTATGTGCGCAGTTCGAACAATACGAGTGTTTAACAGAATGCGCGCACTAAGGTGTGTGCCTTATGTAATGGGTAGCATGCTTTAAACCAGCGCGAGAAACTTTCGAAGTTGCGATGCACCCACTACGTGGTCTTAAGAGAATACGCGCAGTAATGTGTGTTCCTTTTGTAATGGGTGGTTCTCTTTAAACCATGAAGTCGTTATGATATTGGCATGGTGTGACTCCCTATGGCAATGTACGCTTGTACCACGCAATATTACTGCGATATAACATCTCGTACTGTGACACCTGAATACAGGACGCGTATTTTTGGGAGGCATGAAAGTTACTTTCAGTGCAGCTCCAAGCAGAGGCGTGGCTGTGAGAAGAGAGTACATCCTGTCTACAATTCTCACGGTTGAAAACTGAAGCCCTGCAATAAAGACAAAAAAAAAGAGGCGTGGCTGTGGGGTAGAACACCTGCTTGCCACGCAGACGGCCTGGGTTCGATTCTCACTCGGCCGCAACATTTTCATTATTTATTTTATTTGCAGCTTTTTTTATTTTTCGGTCACGTACAAGATGATGATTTTTCTCTCACAACCAACGGCCCCGACGCCGACGGCCGAATTTCTGCGATACGAGCTCTCTAACGCTATCGCGTTAAAACCTACATGGCCATTACTCTGCACAGTAAGCAACGACAGGACTGGTCGGACTAAGTAAAGATGTGAGGCCCACTTGGCACCTCCCTTAAATGATTAAGGTGGAAAGGGGGGGGGGGGAGCCCTCCGCTCCTGCGCGCGAGCCTATGGCTATTGCCCAACCCTTCGATGTAGCAATTTCCTTCGTAGAGGAAAGCAAGAGGAGAGACGCAAACTGCGACAGATAAATAAGTCTTGAGGTTGTGAAGTTTCACAGCGACAATCTGTGCTTGGACGATGCAACTATCGTTCATATCATGCATAAACAAGCAGTCGGCGCGGGCACGATGAGTGGTGCTTCTGGCTTAGAGTGGTATTCGCAGCTTGGGCGTGGTTCTTTGTGTCATATTTCTTGAAACAATAGTAAAACTCGTGCTAATCCAACGTATCACGATCGCGGGGCTTCAGTGGTGCTTCCAACACCAACGAGAATCTGGGATAATTCCAAATGTTCGCGAATTGGCAATGGACTCTCGTTTCGACCGTTCCAACGCTCGTTTATATCCGAGTGGGATCGCATCGTCGCCGAGCCTTAGTCCAAATACCGAAAAACGAGCGTCCTTCATTTCACTCTGCCCGATGATGGCGACCCGTCAGATGGGCCCAGTATTACTTTCTTCTCTCAAACCATCTGAGGTGCCACACAGTGCAGACGTACAACACTGGCTTTCATAACGTCCAAGTGGGATCGACGTGCTGCCAAGAAACTTTTGACTCTCCGAAGCTGCCGCTGTTCGAGAGACCATGACCCGTTCGTTCATGACCGGCTGCGCTTTTCTTTCCCCCCCCCCTCTTTTTTTTGGCTGCGTCAGGCAGCGCGTGTCGGCGGTAGACATTTGACAATCGCTGTTTGGGATCTCCATTCTTGCCCCTGATTTCTTGGCAGTCCCGAAACTGATATTGCGGTCCAGAGATGGCTATCGGCGTGAGGCTGATCTCGTTTTGAGCGAACTTGACGCCTCGCCAGGCTGGAATTGCCGGCTTTATATGGGCCGCGTTTCTACCCTGGCTGTTGGATAGTTTGTGTAACGCGCTGCAACACGCAGCCAAAGACGAGGAGTGGGGAGGCCAAGTTGAACCGTTCGAATGCAATCTGTGTCCGTGAAGAGATGAAATGTGGGTTACGTCTGCGCACCTACTCACTCAAGGTCGACCTCGGCTGAAGCTTACACAGGCATATATAAGTTATGTCCGAAAACAAGAGGGAGTGCGGTGTTTAAATAAATAGAATCGGGCGCGGCGCTTTGCCAAAAAAAAAAGGCTTAAACGCTGACAAGCCGCGCGCAAACACACGCGCACACACACACACACACACACACACACACACACACACACACACACACACACACACACACACACACACACACACACACACACACACACACACACACACACGAACGGGGGTGCACATTTGTTGATTACCGCGACTACTTGAGCAACTTAATTGTCAGTCATTACTGTCGGTACGAAAACGGCGTAATTAAATTATAGCTTAGTCTTGCAGTTTACATGGTCGATCGGGTTCATTATACTAGACAGGTATACGAAAATTCGTTATTCGGTATAAAAGTCCGCTGAACAACTCTCCATACCCTCCCCCACCAAAATTTCCAGAAAGAGGGAGGGCAGAGGGGGAGGGGTTCCGGGCCTGCACGCCGACGTAGTAATATTTCTGTGCCCCATGCTTCACATTCGGTTAATCGGTCCTGTAGCCTTCGGGAATCGCTTTTCGACGTGTTTTGCTGCACCCGACACATCACGATTTTTTGAGGTGACGCGTCGTCATTTCACGCAGCAACGTTGCGTGAAGTGCGTTGTTGTGCAGTATTTACGAGATGACGAGAAAACGAATTAAGGTGGTCAAAAAAAAAAAAAAGAAAAGAAAGAAAGCTCGCCGCAGGATGTGACCGTACCCACGACCTTTGCACTACGTGTTTACTCTTGTGGAAACGTAGACTCCAGTGACATTTCCTGTTCGAACAATATGTCTCGTCGCTCGAACCATTTACGTGAGAGCACATATTCCTTTCACGGTGAATAAGTAAGAACGCCAAACCTATACTATTGTTTGCAAATGCAAGATGGACTTAGTTCAAGAATAATCTGTACATTTCAATCTGGGCCACAGAAAGGTCCGGAAATGATAAGAGATATGCGCACAAGGTGACTGAACTGCGGCACTGAACTGTCTTACCGGGAGAAAACGGTTTCTTGTTTCTGCAGTTGATACGGTCCTTCCCTTTTGATCTCTCAGTCGATTAAAACTCGGACCAGTGCCTCGTGACCTGAACTTAATAAGTAATGTGTTGATGAAGCCTAGAGAAGAATATATATATATATATATATATATATATATATATATATATATATATATATATATATATATATATATATATATATATATATATATATATATATATATATATATATATATATATATATATATATATATATATATATATATATATATATATATATATATATATATATATGGGTCATTCCACGCCAACTGTCCCAGCCTTGGCGCTCGACCATCTGCAATTTGCGATTTGAATGAAAAAAGTCGAGGACTATCTATCCAAAGCCAGAAGCCGTCCGCCAAAATATTTTAGGCAAAATATTTTTTTCAGTGCCGCAAACCCTATGTGAAGTTCTTCCGAAAGCTCGAAACTATGGGTCGGAAAATGCATTTTCAAAAAATCTCTTCTTCATATATTAGGCTAGGACAAATTTTTCCCTACATAACGATCGTAGGCTTCTCAATTAAAATAAGTTTCACGAACGTTTACGCTTTCATGGGTTTTTCATGCGGCCTTAAATATTGACAATATGACCCATATTGAGGATTTTTTCATAGAAAGGCGACATTCAGTGAAATGTAATATTTTCATTTGACTGATTGCCAGGAAGTTTTACTGTAGCGCAAAAATAGTTTGAGACGTATATGGCGTGAAATGGTGTGTAGAGCTGGCGACAAAGTTGCAAGAAAGTTCATTTTCGCACATGTTTAGTCGTAAATTTAGCATTCAGGTGCTCCTAGTAAAATTATGCTAGATAGCGCATTTACTAGCAACATTAGTTGTCTACTGACTGAGAAAGTGTTATCAAATTACTTTTTGTTTTAAGGAAGAAAAACATTTTTGAAGTTGTGTTCTGCTGACGTCTATTTTTGCTCGTGTTTTCTTTTTGCAGAAACTCGTCCAGCGGCTAGTACAACCTACATGGGCGCGAGGTTCGTCACGGAACAGCTAGACAACATAGTAATCACTGCCCGTGCTTATTCGAATGCTTTACTAGCGAGTATTGGCCTGAGTAAAAGGGTAATACGAACTCCGCTAGAGTGAATTTAACCACATGCAGCTGTCCATTGAAGGCCGGCATAGTGTTCTTACGCAACAGCGGGAAGTGTCACCGATGCGTGCAACAACCCGTTGCCTGCGCACAGATATAAAAGTGGCAAAAGGAACAGATTAGTTGCTTTAACAAAGCAGATCAGTTGCATTTGTGACGAACACAATCGTATATAAGCATAGGCGTGCACAGGGTTCCCCATCAGGCGGGGGGGGGGCGAATTTTTGCGCCCCCCCTCCCTCCTAGGTGACAAGGAGGTCAATGTATGGGGCAGAATTTGCGCCCGTCCTCTTAGGTGATTAGGGGGAGGGGGGGCGGCCACCCCCCTGCCCCCCCTGTGCGCACGCCTATGTATAAAAGTGATGAGTATACCGGGTGTCCCAGCTATCTTTAGCCAAGGGTTAAAAAATACAATATTAGAGGCAGGCGAGTGAAATCAGTTGCAAATTGCTGACAGCCATCTTGCGCACTACAGACAATTTTTTCTTGTTTTGTAATTAACTAACTTGTTAATTAGGACGATTTAACTAAATTGTTAAATATTGACTTTAGCAACAAATGCTGCTTGCAAAGTTCGAGAGCGTCTTCAGAAACCCTAATTGCGTTATTTGCGATAAAGAGAGTCTCACGTATACAATTTTTTCCAAGCTGCAAAGAAAGCGCGCGAAATACAAATAGAACCACGTGACTAGCGCACTCGTGCGCCGCGAGAATGCTGCCCTCAGGCGTGGTTTGAGCGAACGAAATCAGCTGCGGCCGCGACTCGCCGGTTCCGTTGCAGCGGTAGGCCGATAAGTGGGCGGTGGTTTCTTGGCCCGTTGTCAGCCAGTTGGCGCGCGTGACGGTGCAAGTTGTAGCGAGCCCGGGCCAAGAAACCACCTTTAACTTATTGGCCTACCGCTGCAACGGAGACGGCGAGTCGCGGCCGCAGCTGATTTCGTTCGCTCAAACCACGGCTGAGGGCAGCATTCTCGCGGCGCACGAGTGCGCTAGTCACGTGGTTCTATTTGTATTTCGCGCGCTTTCTTTGCAGCTTGGAAAAAATTGTATACGTGGGACTTTCTTTATTGTAAATAATGCACTTGGGGTTTCTGAAGATGCTCGCGAACTTTGCAAGCAGCATTTCTTGCATAAAATCAATAATTAACAATTTAGTGTAATCGTCCTAATTAACAAATTAGTTAATTACAAAACAAAAAAAATTGTCTAGTGCGCAAGGTAGCTGTCAGCAATTTGCAACTGATTTCACTCGCCTGCGTCTAATATTGTATTTTTTAACCCTTGGCTAAAGATAGCTGGGACACCCTGTATAAGTGAATCGTATGTAAGTGATGATGTTTGACCAGGGACCGTGAATTGGTGCAAAAGTACAACATGCGTTTCATATTACAGCAACTGAAATTTTCCTTAATCGTAGTGTTCTTCCCACTTTTATATCTGTGCGCAGGCAACGGAGCGTTGCGCGCATCGGTGACACTTCCCGCTGTTGCGTAAGAACACTATGCCGGCCTTCAATGGACAGCTGCATGTGGTTAAATTCACTCTAGCGGAGTTCGTATTTCCCTTTTACTCAGGCCAATACTCGCTAGTAAAGCATTCGAATAAGCACGGGCAGTGATTACTATGTTGTCTAGCTGTTCCGTGACGAACCTCGCGCCCATGTAGGTTGTACTAGCCTCTGGACGAGTTTCTGCAAAAAGAAAACACGAGCAAAAATAGACATCAGCAGAACACAACTTCAAAAAATTTTTTCTTCCTTAAAACAAAAAGTAATTTGATAAAACTTTCTCAGTCAATAGACAAGTAATGTTGCTAGTAAATGCGCTATCTAGCATAATTTTACTAGGAGCACCTGAATGCTAAATTTACGACTAAACATGTGCGAAAATGAACTTTCTTGCAACTTTGTCGCCAGCTCTACACACCATTTCATGCCATATACGTCTCAAACTATTTTTGCGCTACAGTAAAACTTCCTGGCAATCAGTTAAATCAAAATATTACATTCCACTGAATGTCGCCTTTCTATGAAAAAATCCCCAATATGGGTCATATTGTCAATATTTAAGGCCGCATGAAAAACCCATGATAGCGTAAACGTTCGTGAAACTTATTTTAAGTGAGAAGCCTACGATCGTTATGTAGGGAAAAATTTGTCCTAGCCTAATAATGTGAAGAAATATATATATATATATATATATATATATATATATATATATATATATATATATATATATATATATATATATATATATATAGAGAGAGAGAGAGAGAGAGAGAGAGAGAGGTACGACTGTATCTTGTAGTGCTTGTGTAGCGTGCGGCCAACTGAAAGCAATAATTTATTTTTATCCATTCTTTGAAACACGAGAGAAGTTGACGGCACTTTTGGTGCGATAATAATAAACCAGAATCAATGCGAAGAAATATTGGGGCAGCTACGCGCAAGTAGTGAGAAGACTGCCGAAAGAGCGGAGCTGGTAGCGTTTCCCTCCTCCTCACCCTCACTTCCCCTTCCACCCCCTTGCTTTACTACACGACACAAGGCTTTACTCTCTCCACTCCTTCTTTCCCTCCTCCTCACCCTTACATCTCTCCTCCTCACAATCACTTTCTTTTCCCATCCCCTTACTACACCACACTATACAAGGCTGTGCTATGCTCTGCTAGAGTGCCTGGCCAGCCAAATGGTTCGAAAACTAGAAGCAGCGCGAAAAAAAAAACGACGACAAAAATAGGAACGGACGACAAAATAGGAGGCGGATGTTCCTAGTGACTTGAAGGCTGTTTTAGGCAAGAGGCCAAAATTCAGTTATGAACCGCAATTATCAGGGCAGCAGTTTTTGGCCATGGCTAGAGATATGGCAGATAAGGTAGACGAACGGGAAAGGGACCATGCAACAAAGGAAGGCGTCGACTGTGTCATAAAGAATGCGCTCCCCCGGAAATCAACCAAGTTACTGTTCAAGCGTGTGGTGTCCTGGCTGAAGAGCAATAGCATGAATATCCTCCAATCCGACAAGGAAGGAATGTTTGTATTACTACCGGAAAGCCTCCTGGGAGAAAAGTCCGACGAAGCCATCGCGAATAACTTCAAGGTAGTGAACTTCGATCCAAAGAAGCGAAGGAGGGAAGCTCTCAAGCTACTTGGAGATCTTAATTTGGAGCATTTGAAGAAGATCACAAGAAAGACAGATTCTGGGTTCCTTGACGTGTTTTTTACGTGTAAAACGCACAAACCCACCTACCCGCTAAGGTTTCGTGGCAGTTGCATGTCGGAAGGTTCTTGCAAGGACATTTGAAGAAACTTTCGTTGAATGACCCTTACTTAGTGAAAAGTTCTGAGGATTTCGTGAACGAACTAAGCGGCACTTGTGTCACTAACGGAAACAGTGTGACGGCGTTTTCTGTAGACGTAGAAGATTTGTTTTATTCTCTTCCATGTGATGGTTTGCTAGCCGCTGTGCGGGAAAAAATCCGTGAAACAAATGAACAAGACTTCCAAATCTCAGCAGGCATAAATGTTGACAATTTTGTAACGCTTTTAGAATTTTATCTCAATTCAACAGCCATTAATCACAATGGTACTTTTTACATTCAACGCTCCGGCATTGGTATTGGTTCATCCATTTCGCCCATTCTCAGTGACATATTTTTATCTAGCGTTGACAACCGTATTTGCGCTGCGTTAAATGACTCTTCAGTCACTGGTATTTATCGCTACGTTGATGACTACCTCATTCTTTTAAAGAAACGTCCAGGTTACTGTTTTGGTGACGAAGTCCAAAATATTCTGGGCATTTTTAGGATGCTTGGAGGGGGACTGAAATTCACTTTTGAAACACCTAAGAATAATACCACACAGTTTTTGGACGTTAATATTTCCTTTCTTGGGTCTAATGAACATGTCTGCTGGGGGTATCGACTTAGATCTAAGAAAGGCATCCTTCCGTATGATAGTGCTCATTCCAAGCTTGTAAAAAGGGGAATCGCCATCACTTGCGTACAAAGTGCAATTAACAAATCATGTGAGCACCAAATGAAGTCTAGCCTAATGCATCAGACCGAAAGACTTAAATCATTCGGTTACCCTACTTCCGTCATCACAGCTATGAGTGAAACTTTGCTACAAAGATTGAAACGTTCAGGAAGAAAAACTGATGAGCAAGAAAAAGACAAGAGGCCGTTTCATGTGATACCATATGTGCACAGGCTATCGCATAACCTGAAGAAAGTGGCCAGCAGGCACCAAGTCAACCTCGTATTTTCTGCTCCTCGTAAACTTTCAACGCTGTGTAATGCTATGAAAGGTCGAAAACAAATGATATGTACTACTAACCATGAAACGAAGTTCACCAAGTGCACCTCTGATGTTGTTCATGAGATACCATTAAGTTGTGGGAGAGTGTACATCGGACAAACTGGGCAATGCTTTAATGATAGGGCCAGGCAACATAAGAACAATGTCACAAATGGCTATGGCAGCCATCTAGCCTCGCACTGTAAAAAATGCGCATGCACACCCAAGTTCGGGCAAACTAGTTTTTTTACGTTTGGAAAATCCAAAAAAGAAAGAGAAATCGTGGAAGCTTATTTTATCAATAAAGTTGGAGATAAGTGTGTCAGCGCGGCGTCACTTAGTTTAACTACTCATGAGAGATCTTTTCTCGATAAACACCTGCTAGTTTAGCAATACGCATGTCCGCAATCGTTGATTTTTTGTGGCGTTTTTTGTATGACAAGGCTTTTTTGGTGGCATAGCTATAAGTGGTGATTTTTCAATAAACATTCAGTTGGCAGTACAGCGCTAGTCCTGTTGTGTGTGTTCCTATTTTTGTCGTCGTTTTTTTCGCGCTGCTTCTAGTTTTCGCATCATCAACTGACTCGCCCAAACCTACAAGTTGTTGCTAACGCTGAATGGTTACGTCGCTCGCTTTCGGATCGTGGGTACGTGGATTCGAATCCCGTCTCGGCAAGAAATCCTTTAGATGCGAAGCATCTTATGGCGGAGTTCAATCCGGTGGTGGTGGTGGTGGTGGGGGTGGTGGTGTGCGGCGTGACCACCCTTACTGCGCGTGCGCAAACCCTCTCCACACACCTCGTCTCCACTCCCCTCTCACCCTCCCCCTCTCCTGCGCAACGCCGCGATGAGCGCCAGCGCATGCGCGTCCCCTCCCCCTCTCTCTCCTCTCCTACGCTCACCCCCCTCGCACGCCTGACGACCGCGTTCCCCGCTCGTCCTTTGAGAATTAACGGCCACGCTAGAGGGAAGACATGACGCGCGTAGCGTGCCTCTTCGCGTTCCACGACGCGAGGTCGGTAGCATGCCGAACGAACCCCAACGGAACGCGATCGTGCAAGTGCTCCGGCTTCGCATCGCCTCATGGTCCCCTTTAGCGGGAGATGGTGTACATTTTTCGCCAAAAATTTCTCTCCTTCTCTTTCTTTCTATATCTTTGTTTCCCCCTCTTTACTAGTTCTCTCGCCCATCAGAGTTATTGCATCCCACGCCCGACAAACCGTTGCTCGTGTTTTGGGAGCGAAGCACAATATGAAAAAGACGAAGAATAGGACCAAAAGAGGGCGTGCCGGTTAATGATGATGATAGTTTCTGTTCACGACTAATGAGGATTCTCCGAGCGTAAAGAGCTCCGCTGTTAAAAGCGAGTCCGCAAGAAACAAAAGACTGGACAGGATACGTGTCCAAACAAACGCTATCATTTCTGAAGGAAATTGTTCAAGGGTCGTTGCGAAGTTTTCTTGTTTAATGAACGAAACATTAGTGGCCTTTGCGGGTGTAACAACGACCTAGCTATTGCTGCCACGGGATCCTTACCATTTACTGTGACTATCTGAAGAGTAGGCGAGCTTATTCCGTGATAAAGGACTCTGTCCCGTACACGATAAACGAAGAAGGGCATTTGCAGAACTTTGTAAGCTTGATGCGAATACTAATTAATAATAATTTCTGTAGTTATTGCGTGCCAAGAACAATGGTACGATTTTGAGACACGATGTAGTCGAGGACTTAGGGTCAATTTTAGCCACCTGGGTTTCTTTGACGTGTACCAGTATTTAGGCACACGGCTGGTCTTTCCATTTCGCCCCCATCGAAATACGGCCGCCGAGGCTGCGAACCAGACCCGCGAGCTCGAGCTAAGCAGCGTAACACCTCAACCTGCTAGGTAACCACGGTGGCTGCCATGTGAATGGTAATCTCATTCATCTTATGCGCGAAGCAAGCGTTCGTTGAGTGACATTGCATTGTATGTGTTTACCTGAACTTTCATCATTTTTATATCACCCCCCTCCCCTTTTTTCCCCTCTCTCTTTTTTTTTCTTGCCTTCTTCAGGTGCACTACAATTGCTTTCCTTGCAACGACTGTAGCGACAGTGTTCTGTGCAGGGCGCTGTCATATAATCATGAGGAAAACATAAGCAATTTGCGCCTTTCAAAGCTGTGGCGTACATATTTCTGCTGGTGAGTGCCTTTTTTGTTTTTACCTATTGGAACTGTTAACAAAATAAACCGCGTTAACACATCTAGCAATGCAGAACACACATTGGGTATCCTAAAGTAAATATTAATTAGAGAGAGGGATGTTACGTGCGAAAACCACGTCCTGAGTGTGAGAAACGGCGTAATTGGAGGGATGAAAGGTTACTTTCGATAAACTGCGCTCTTAAACCTGCAGGCAATGCACGAAGCATGGGACCTTTTACATTTTGCATGCCTGCATTGAAGTGTCGGCACAGCCGCCGCCGGCATCCAACGCGCCACCGCAGTTCAGCGTCATGCCTGTTTATGTATGATTGATTACCCAGTATAACGTGTCTAACTGAATCGCTGCCCTTGACGGGTCGCTAAAATTGTAGGAATTACGAAGGTGTTTCGAAGCAGAATGTTACCGAGTCATATACATATATTTTTACGTTAGTGCAGACTTCCTACTAAGATAACAAATAATAATAAAAAAATAAGTATGTTTTTCGAGGTCATCGTGAGGCTTGCCAACGTAGCATATACCGTAGCGGTGGTTAGAAATGTAGAGCTGAAACATGCCCAGGAACGGCTCACTGCCCTCCGGGTAGACGATGTTGCGCCAGGTCTGGGCTACGGAGCGAACGATGCGGACGGTTACTTTCCTTCAAAGCGCGTAAGGCGACGCCCCATGTTTGCAAAGCGTTTCAACATCTCCGTCGGAAGCTGTTGGCTGCTCCTAACTCGTTCTCGGTGACCCGTGACGCAGACTTCTGGAAGACGTTGGTATGTACGCAACGCAAGCGTTTAAGCAGCCATGATACGTAAGCACTTGGGATAAATAGCATTGCGGCTTATCAGAGACTGCATTGACGGCTCCCGCGGTGCGGACGCTGCCAACACTGGGTTAAAACGATGCCAAGATGGCGACGATCGTTATCTTTGCGGGGCGAACGCACTGGCAAATCTGGCTCGGCTACGAAAAACGGTATCTGTTCCGGAGATCGCTTCAAGACACCCGCCCCGTGCGAACTGTTTTGGCAGTACAGACCCCTCGCTGCCTGTGTGAGCTTGAAGGCTACGCCGTATTGCGTATTACGACATAGAACTCAGCTTCGCGGAAGTGCAGGAGCACGTCAGAGCAGCAGTGCAAGGTCTCCATACATTATCCTAACCCTTTGCTGATGTGCCGGCAGACGAGCCGTGTGTAGACAAACGGCTTTATCCGTCCAGCTGTCCTTGGTCGCTGGTACGTCTCGGATACCGCTAATCCTTATACGTGGCTTCGCGAACCACCAGATAAGCCTACTGGCAGTCAGTCGCCGTAGTTGTTTCAAACACTAGTATTACACTCTTGCGTCTGCAGCTCTCTTGTTCGTTTTCTTCTTCTTTTCTGAATATGTATGCAATGACCTGCAGTTTCAGTATTCCACTTTCGGTCCTACATTTCACTTCTCTAACATTTAACTTCCAGATTTACTGTTCAATTCTTCCATGTTTGCATCCATTTCTTCATGTATGCCTTGTTACCGCGATAAATATATCGCTGAAGAGTGGTTGTACGTGATTTTTGGAAGTTTCGCATCTTGGATCCAGAGCGCGACACTCGACCGAAGGGAGAGAAAGAAACGCAAAATGAGAGAAAGGTGCGTGTTGCTGTCATTTGTCTTCCTTTTGCGATGGCCGTAGATCTAATATGTAAATATGTGTCTCTCTCTTTCTCGCCTTACCACCCCTGGTGCCAATTGTCATTGTCTGCTTGCCTTCGTAACTCATCTCTCTTCTGATTAAGAAGCCTCATTATTTCATTGTAAAGTTGCGCCTGGATGTGCATGACATTTGCTCTGCCATATAAATCTATCGTACCGGTAACCCCCCCCCCCCCCAAAAAAAAAAAAGCGAAAGGTATGAAGTAGTCGGGTCAGATCAGGTCAGCTTATTTCCTGAAAGGTTTCTTTATTATGCGCGTTTCATAAGAAGCGCGGCACAAGTGATTAACAACGTAATATTATGACATTTAAAAAAGGTGATTTCACTTTCCAGACTGAGGACTACGAACATGTGCATATAATATAAAAAAAACAAGTACACCTATTAGATTTTGCATCTGAACAAGAACGGACAATTAGTTTGTTAAGACTGAAGAAACATAAAGGGTGGAAACTTGTGCATATTGGTTGTTCATATTAAATGTACGAACAGCGCAACAAACGAGGACTAGTGAAAAGGAACACACACACAGCGGGATGAAAGGAAGCGCCGTGTGTGTTCTTCGCCTGTCCTTGTTCCTTGCGTTGTTCATACATTTACTATAAGGGAAACATTATCTGCGCGAACGTATGGGGGGCTATCGACAGAAACAACATGGTGGGGGAAGGGAACTGCAATCGAATGCTATTCAGAAAAAAAAAAAAAGAAAAAAGGGGAGAAGATAGCTGACAGTGTTTTACATTAGGATACTTTAAAAATAGAAAAAAAAATCTGTGCCTGCCAGGGATCGAACCTGGGACCTTCCGCGTGTTAGGCGGATGTGATAACCACTACACCACAAGCACAGCCGGTCATTCAATGATAGCGACAGGTATTGACCACGCTCTCATGCGGTGGCCTAGTTTTCCAACCGGTTGCATGGCCTCAGATCCCGTTCTTCGCTTTCACGGCGGACTGTAACGGATGATCCGGAAAGCTAGTGCCCTCTAACATGAGAGGTTCACACCAGCAAGAAATAGCTGCCTGCCCAGAGAACCGTCTCAGCCTCTAGGGCGTTTGGCATTTCTCCTTGCCGAGTTTATTCTACACTTTTCTTACTCTTTTTTTTTTTTTTTTGATCAGTAAAGGCTGCCCTCGTGACTAGAGGCTTAATCGGATGGCACGCTGAGCAGTTCGACGCCGTGGCGTTATCATATCTCACATTAAGCACACGCGTACCAAACAAACAAACAAACAAACAACAAACAAACAAACAAACAAACAAACAAACAAACAAACAAACAAACAAACAAACAAACAAACAAAGGACATTCTTTCGGCATTTTCAAATCGTTCTTTGTCCTAGACTTAGTCTGAATAATTCACAGTAAATGCTGAGATACACGGAAGACCCTACTGCTGCATTGCAAAAATTATTTCTTTCCTATGTACACCCAGCAAAATCTTTAACTAGCGTGCGCAGCGGCGACATTTTTGTGTGCGAGCGGCATATGATGGAACAAAGTTGCAAGAAATTGCTCCGTGGGCATGTGCTTTCTGGACACGCGCTTGCCCTCACCCTTTTTGGAAATTAATTCTGTCATATGGCGAAGATGCAGAGAAAATATGGCGCTCGCGCACGCTAGTTAAACATTTGGGCGACCGTACGTGAGCCACTTATGATTGACGATGCGCACAATATTGTACCACATTTTCATAGTAAAAGCGTACGTGCAATGAGTTTGTACGCGAAATATTTGAAGGCATACCTACAGAGCTAGGTGCGGTTAAGGAGCACGGTTTTATTTTTCTCTTTTCTTTCTTTCCGAAACCTGGTTTGTCCTCAATGATTTGCATTTTATACGACTACACAGTTCGGAACGTTTTCTCCTTGTGTCTTCACCTAACTATAGGGAGGAGGAAGTTGTGCTTAGGAGGCTTCTGAGAGGGTTGGCTCTTACACCGGCTGTTATCTCGACTTGGAACTGGCCTCATTTGTCGCTGGGTGCTACTTGTCCACAGTGCTCCGTTCCAGTGGCGGGGGCAGAGGCGTACCCCTTAATATAGGCATGTCCTGCAGGCTTACAGTCGGAACGCTTCAGTGTCCCGTACTGCAAGCCGGCCTCCTGTGTCACGACCGGCCGTGATCAATGGGTACGTGAGAACAGACTCCACATGATACTGCTTCAATTCATATATTACACACACCTTATAGCCCACATATAATACACATATGCACACCAAGCATTACGTCTTAAGGGCAAGTCTTCATCTAAAAAAAAAACGAAGAACTAAAGAAAATTAGAGCGCGGAGCTGAAGGTTTCCAACGCGGCACTTTTCTAGCTTTTCCGGCTTGTATGTTATTTCTGGCGGAGCATTTTTGGTTAAGCTTGGAAAAATTTAAGTCATCGGTCTGTGCCAGTGCCGACTGGGAGTCCCACCTAGGCTACGTTGTCGTCTACGAAAATGCACGCAAGCAAGCAAGCCAGCAAGCACATCATGTACGTTCCTAACCATTCACACGACAGTATAGACACCGTTTTAAAACTTGTTTTTTTAATAGCAGTTCGCATCCTTTTGAGCCATCGAACGCTTGTATGTCTTCATCCTTTTACCTATACTCGCCGACCGAGTGCAACACGACGTTCATGTGTGCGTGGATAATAATAAATGCCTGGGTTATTATTATTAATATTATTGCATATTCAAACATAAACGAGTGCACACGGGACCGAGAGGAAATAGATGTGGGGCAGGCTTACACCGCGAGGGGCGCAATTGACGCCAGGCGAATCTTTCGCGCGAAAAGACGACGAAGATGATAAGAAAGGAAGAGGACAAGCAGTAGCTTCTGTTTATTAACTGTGCATTGGAACGACCGCCTGTGACATAAATTGTTCAGTTAACACATAAATATGTAAATAAATTTTAAATAAATAAATGAATAAAAATGTATAAATAACTAAAGGAAATAAATACTTGTTGTACACAACTTCGCTGGTCAGCCACCTTAACAGAGTGGAATGCCTCATTAATTTTTTCATTGCGTCCCTATCGAAATGAGGCCGCCCTTACAGAGAATCGAACACTGCATTTTCGAGCTGAGCGGGGCGACACCTTAGCCGCTAAGTTGCCACGGTGAATCGACTACGACATAGTATTGCGTCCCATGTATCAAACAGTTATTAAGATAGTAAGATTGCCTCAACGAACGTTCGTATAGCTTATACCACGAAAAAAAGAAGAAGAAACACTCCGGCGTGAGCGCCGACTGTGTCATCACGCGATACATCTGGCACGCTGCCCAAAAGTCGTTCTTGCGGCAGAGCGAGGCTTAGCTTTTCCAAGAGCTATTTTTTTTTCTTTTTGTTTTCTTCTTTCAAAATATTCCTGTGTCTGTCGCGGTGCTCGTTTCGTTGACTCTTCGAGCTAAAATTGCGTGCCACTTGGAGTAAAAGGCAACAGAAAATGACAGCCCGCGGCGAATGTAGATCCATCGGTTGATTGACCTGGAATCGTTGCACGTGCGCGTGCTATAGCCATGGTCTCAGACGTCACTCGCGTCCGACGAGTGACGCGAACGCCGCGTTTCAGAGCGCAGCCTCTTAGGCGCCCGTTCCTGCGTTGAGCGGCGTCACCGTTGGTGTTGTCGTCGATAGAACGAACGCGGAGTCTGTCGATATCACGAGCCACTGGCATCTAACCTCGCTTTCTTTCTCCGTCACGCGCGCTGGCCCCTCGGTCGGAGCTCGTGCGTATCCATGGGCTGGCACGTGCACATGCGGCTGGCTTAGCTTCTCGTAGAGGGGCTGTCAGCGTTTCGCTTGGTTCACGACGCCTGCAGTAGCACAGAGTGGTGTGCGTAGCACCCGAGCGCTGGCAATTCCTGTGACAATATGTAACGAATGTTACATTGCTACAACTGCGGATAGCCAAAGCTTCAAACACAGTTGGCTGTGCCCCAACACGAAGCTGCGCTCAGAATTCGCGTTAGAGGGTATCGTGATCGTCAGTGAATTTTTCTTTTTTTGTTGTTTTTTTTAGTCACGCGGATGCCGCAATGACGCTGCGAACGGAACAAGACAGAGAGAAGAATGATACAGGACACGCAAATGCGCATGTACTACTGAAAATTACTACTGAATTTACAACGGATTTACTACTGAAAGTCGAAGCATGTTAACGTATTGCGAAAACACGCACAATGCATAAAACATTCACACCCAAGAGGGAGTCAGTGTTTAATAAAAAATTCACACATTCTAAAAAAAGCCATGTCCACATAATATTTCACGCACAGTGTACAAGAGCTATGAAATGGAAATACTAGCTAAACTCCTGACAAACACAGAAGGGTGTCGCTCAGAACTTTCGGCAAGCATTCATAAGACGACATTCATTTTGTGACATCGGAAGAATGCAACACTGCGAGCGCATCTCGTTCGCTGAGGATAATGATCGAAGTGATGGCACGCCCAGTGCTAACGTAAATCTCTATGAGGCCGGTGAGTGCGCGTGAACCTATCGCGCCGTTGGTGTCGTCGCTTCTTTGGTCTTCAAAAGTGTTTCCGCATCTGCGACGCGTTCTTGTTTGGTATAAGAACAAATGATTGGGCGAGTTGGTTAAATTAAGTTTCACATTTAAAGCAGCGCAAAAGCCGGGAGCAAAAGGCAAAGAAGACGTTAGGTCAAGGCGCTGAGTGGATGCGTTGGATGCGCACGAACGTGGTTGTTTTGTATGTATGCTTTCTTCCGGTTCGCAATAAACATGTCAATTGCTACGCAGCGTCTTATCCTGTGGTCTCATTTGCCTTGTGCTTCAGTCTTTAGCGCTGCTTTCAATTGTTGAGTATGAAAGACATTCAGGAAACCTCAAGGGACCATCGACTTAACTATAGTAAGGTTTGCTGTAAACGAGCGCTTACGTGCCGTTTATGTGGTCCACCCGTCCAAAATGCCAGTTCGTGTTTCTCTTCAACATTTTAGGTTGCCGACCACACGCTTTGAAAACTTGGGTTGCTCCTGGTTGTTCTGTCTTGCCGTAACCATCAGTGAACTGGTTCTAAATCTCACGAAAGCCTCATATCCCCCCGTAAACACACAACACAAACACACACACACACACACACACACACACACACACACACACACACACACACACACACGCACACACACACACACACACACACACACACACACACACACACACACACACACACACACACACACACACACGCACATGCACACACGCACACCGCATGCCACTTTACAGTTAGCAGGGTAGTTGTGT
Source organism: Rhipicephalus sanguineus (assembly GCF_013339695.2). Lineage (NCBI taxonomy): Eukaryota > Metazoa > Arthropoda > Arachnida > Ixodida > Ixodidae > Rhipicephalus > Rhipicephalus sanguineus. The sequence goes on along the minus strand of NC_051177.1, from coordinate 77,125,894 downwards.
ATTATCACTATTATTCCGATAACCGAAAAAATCTCGGTTGTGAGGCAGCAGAAGATTCTTTCCTACCCCCCATCAGAAGCTTACCCGAGCTCAGGCAGTCACATTAGGATTGATCCAAACCAAATCCTATCCCGCACCATTTGTGCTGAACAAAACTGACGGGGATTTTCTCGCCGAATGTAAACGTTGTGGACACACTCCGTGTCTATTTGATCATATGTTCTGCCTGGGACCCAACCAAGGGGCCTCGGATCTCAACAGTGAGGAGGACTGGGGTCGGCGTATAACCAGTGAAGTCCTCCGAGATCAACTCCTGGCCGTCCGGAGAGCTCACGCCATCGGGAAACCTTTGGCCTACCGGTGCCTACGTGGGCGGAGCCACCGACTCAGCCCGGGGGCTTTGCCCTCGGGCCGTAGTTTCTCTGGATAATGATAAAGTCCTTGCCATGCCATGCCATGAGACAGCATGTTTCAAAATGAAGATTGTCTATTCACTTGGTAAGCGATGTTAATTTCCACTTGCAATCTCTCTGTCACTGTGTAACATTTATGTATGTAAACGTTGCTGTACATAACACGTTGATATTTCTTTCCAAATACTCCGCTGGGCAAATATACGCGAATGAGACTGCGTCAGACTATAGTCGAGTGCACTCGCCGTGGCGGCGACGATAGCACCGTTACGCGTTGCTGTTACTTCCATTTAAGACACGCACGTGTCTTGTGTCGAGGTTAGTGAACTTTTACCCTGAGCAGTACATAAAAGCCTTCAGTGCTTGCAGTATATACACCCGCATTCTTTAGAGTGTAAACATTAGCTCGACTGGAGGATTCCAACACTCAAGGACCGTTATCGTTGTTAAATAAGGACGCCACGCGCCAGCGACGCATCATACGATCCTGAGTGGCTATATAGAATTCCGTGCGTACGCCTCAGCAGTCAACAAATGTGTCTCTGTTTGACAAGTTGCCCCATAGCAATGCGTTTTAAATGCGAAGCATTTCTTAGCGAACTACTGCGACTTTGAGCGTATCTATCTATCTATCTATCTATCTATCTATCTATCTATCTATCTATCTATCTATCTATCTATCTATCTATCTATCTATCTATCTATCTATCTATCTATCTATCTATCTATCTATCTATCTATCTATCTATCTATCTATCTATCTATCTATCTATCTATCTATCTATCTATCTATCTATCTATCTATCTATCTATCTATCTATCTATCTATCTATCTATCTATCTATCTATCTATCTATCTATCTATCTATCTATCTATCTATCTATCTATCTATCTATCTATCTAGCCGCCTACGACTTTGTGCTCTCCTGGTCGCTTGGTTAATCGAATCTACACCAAAATTGGTATGGCGTAACGTGACTGTATGACGAACACAAATGACAAGTCATAACATGAAAATCATGACACGCATGTCATGTACAGCATGATTTACATGCCACGCTCATGGTGCGCTGGCGGCCGTTTCGCTAGCTTGATATACACCAAAATTGGTATCTTGCGACGTGACTGTGTGACGAACATAAATGACACCAGTTAACATGAACATCATGACACGCATGTCATGTACAGATTTAACTTACGTGCCACGCTCATGGTGCGCTGGCGGCCGTTTCGCTAGCTTGATCTACCCCGAAATAGGTATTGAGTGACGTGACTGTGTGACGAACATAAATAATACACGAGTTAACATGAAAATCATGACACGCATGTCATGTACAGCATTACTTAAGTGCCACGCTCATGGCGCGCTGGCGGCCGTTTCGCTAGCTTTATATACACCAAAATTGGTATCTTGCGACGTTACTGTGTAGCGAACATAAATGACACGAGTTAACATGAAAATCATGACACGCATGTCATGTACAGCATGACTTGCGTGCCACGCTCATGGCGCGCTGGCGGCCGTTCCGCTAGCTTGATCTACCCCGAAATTGGTATTGCGTGACGTGACTGTGTGACGAACATAAATAACACACGAGTTAACATGAACATCCTGACACGCATGTCATGCACACATTTGACTTACGCGGCCACGCTCATGGTGCGCTGGCGGCCGTTTCGCTGGCTTGATCTACCCCGAAATTGGTATTGAGTGACGTGACTGTGTGACGAACATAAATAACACACGAGTTAACATGAAAATCATGACACGCATGTCATGTACAGTATGACTTAAGTGCCACGCTCATGGCGCGCTGGCGGCCGTTTCGCTAGCTTTATATACACCAAAATTGGTATCTTGCGACACGACTGTGTAGCGAACTAGAGCTGTGCACGGGCCGTATTTCCGAGCCCGAGCTCAGCCCGGGCCCGCTGACTTTGTCGAAGGCCCGCCCGAGCCCGACGGCAAAGGGCTGCGAGCCCGCCCGGCCCGGCCCGACGTACGAAAACACAATCCCGGGCCCGGCCCGGCCCGGCCCGGCTTTTTGAAGGTTCGCTGCGAAAACAAAACATCGTTTTCCAGTAATTTGGCATTTCATTGAGCATATCAAATATGATCAAACGACACACGACGAATGGTCTCTATTGCACTCTATTGCAAACTGTCGTGCAAAAACAGCAAGCAGTCCAACGATTCCGGCTTCAACGAAGTGCGGCGCTTTCGCATTATGTAGCCTGCCGAACTGAAGTTATGTTCGCTTTGCACTCGTCGCCGGAATTGCTAATATATTTTTTGCCAGCCTCTCAAGCTTGGGATATCTCTGCTGCTTGTTTTTTCAGAAGATTAAAACTTCAGATGGACAAGAGGGCGATTCCATAGAGAGATAATCGGATAGCTCATTTTTAAAGACGATAGTCTTTCTTGGGGAACTTAAACGCAGAAATTTTGGTCTGTCTTTCTGTCTGTCTGTCTTTCTGTTTGTCGGCACGTCCCTCGATTCAGCCACTCGGCCAAAGTTGAACCACTTGCCCAAGGGCCAGCCGTCTTGAACTGGTACGGCTGTTCATACTTGTGAACGTTGTCGATCAGAAAGTAAATATCATGCATATCTGAGGTGCAACATCACTAGGTAAGTATTAGGTGGCGTGTTCCTTTAATAGAAAATGCATACATACGTAATTTTAAGGACCCTAGTTTCTTAAGCTGCGCTGAAAATGCATAAGAATGGAAGCTTGAGCGAGTTGGTATGCGTTCATCTTTGTTGAAACAGCGCTCACTAGACGACGACGAAGTAAAAGAAGGCACAGGACAGGCGCTGCCTGTCCTGTGCCTTCTTTTACTTCGTCGTCGTCTAGTGAGCGCTGTTTCAACAAAGCTGAAAATGCGACTGCGCTGAAATTTGCCTTCCTCCGTGCCCTTCGCACGAGCTCATTGTTGTGTTTCGGTTTCGGTTCTGTATTGCACTGTACGAATGCCATGGGTTGGTGTTGAAAAACTTTAGTTTTGAGAAGGCCAAGAAGGTGAAAAAAAATATTTAAAAAATGAAAAAGCAGCGTTGTGGGCGGCCTTCAGGCTGCCGGTTGTGGGCGCCGCTCTGGCGTTCCTGTTTTACCCAGGTGACGTGTAAATAAAAGAGTGTGTGGAGAGTACTCGTTGAGTGCGGACGTTTCTCTGCTTCAGCGCTTCGCGCCAAACCGCGTTTTCGGGCTGGCTGGCGTCCCCGCCGGTCGCGTTGGTCACCGCCGGTCTTCGCCTGCTGCTGCGCCGGGACTACCAGCACGCAACACAGCACTCATGTTTCCCGACGTATTGCCAGATGGCGTCCATATCTCACACAGCGCCTCTTCTATCGTCTTTACACGGCATTTGCAGCGAAGCACGCAGATACGCGGCCAATTTTTTTGTAACTGCTATATACATTCTCACCACTGCCGCTCCAATCGCTGAACAACTGCATTGGAAAGGAAAAGCGGTAAAGGGCGGTCGCGGAAAAGGCGCTGTATGCGTGCTGGAAAACAATTCCCGCTCATTCTCTATATTTCGGGCTTGAGTCGGGCTGTGCGCCGGGCCCGAGCCCGGCCCGCTAAAACTCCAAGTAGCCCGAGCCCGGCCCGGGCCCGAGGTGAAAATACGTCGGCCCGCCCGAGCCCGGCCCGCGGGCCGGGTCGGGCTCGGGCTTTCGGGCTACCCGGAGCCCGTGCACACTAAGCGAACATAAATGACACGCGTTAACATGAAAATCATGACATGCATGTAATGTACAGCATGACTTACGTGCCACGCTCATGGTGCGCTGGCGTCCGTTTCGCTAGCTTGATCTACCCCGAAATTGGTATTGCGTGACGTGACTGTGTGACGAACATAAATGACACGAGTTGACATGAAAATCGTGACACGCATGTCATGTACACAGGGGTCCACTGTTAAAGGGAACATCGGAGCGTGTGGCGGCAGCTCGGCACCACCGACAGCCAGCGGCTGCAGCGAGTTTCGCGCAGGCGCAGTGCGCTCTGTCACTCGTGCTCTTTCATTGTCTCCTGCCGTCTGCTTCCGCGCTGCGAATCGTCGCGAAGCGAACCGTTGACGCGCAGAAAGAGCACCGGGCACGGTGCTCACTGCGTCTGCGCGAATCTCGTTGCAGCCGCTGGCCGGCGGTGGCGCCGAGCTGCCGCCACACGCTCCCATGTTCCCTTTAACAGTGGACCCCTGTGTACAGCATGACTTACGTGCCACGCTCATGGTGCGCTGGCGTCCGTTTCGCTAGCTTGATCTACCCCGAAATTGGTATTGCGTGACGTGACTGTCTGACGAACATAAATAACACACGAGTTAACATGAAAATCATGACGCGCATGTCGTGTACAGCACGACTTACGTGCCACGCTCATGGCGCGCTGGCGGCCGTTTCGCTAGCTTTATATACACCAAAATTGGTATCTTGCGACGCGACTGTGTAGCGAACATAAATAACACGCGTTAACATGAAAATCATGACACGCATGTCATGTACAGCATGACTTACGTGCCACGCTCATGGTGCGCTGGCGTCCGTTTCGCTGGCTTGATCTACCCCGAAATTGGTATTGCGTGACGTGACTGTGTGACGAACATAAATGACACGAGTTGACATGAAAATCGTGACACGCATGTCATGTACAGCATGACTTACGTGCCACGCTCATGGTGCGCTGGCGGCCGTTCCGCTAGCTTGATCTACCCCGAAATTGGTATTGCGTGACGTGACTGTGTGACAAACATAAATAACACACGAGTTAACATGAAAATCATGACACGCATGTTATGTACAGCATGACTTACGTGCCACGCTCATGGTGCGCTGGCGGCCGTTCCGCTAGCTTGATCTACCCCGAAATTGGTATTGCGTGACGTGACTGACTGATTAACATAAATAACACACGAGTTAACATGAAAATCATGACGCGCATGTCGTGTACAGCAGGACTTACGTGCCACGCTCATGGCGCGCTGGCGGCCGTTTCGCTAGCTTGATATACACCAAAATTGGTATTGCGCGACGTGACTGTGTAACGAACATAAATAACACGAGTTAACATGAAAATCATGACACGCATGTCATGTACAGCATGACTTTCGTGCCACGCTCATGGTGCGCTGGCGGCCGTTTTGCTAGCTTGATCCCCGAAGTTGGTATTGCGCGACGTTACTGTGTGACGAACATAAATAATAGGAGTTAACATGAAAACCATGACACGCATTTTCCTCAATGACATACAAGACGGTGTATGCATCTCTTTGCTGGCTGCTTCGCATTACGTCGATTCCCACAATGCGTGGGATCTGCCGTCTTCTTTTTTTCTCGCAGCTCTTCATTATTTCCTTTCATAGAAACGCATAAAAGGAAGCCCTATAAAAATGATTAGGTCATGCCGTAAAAGCGCGCCATGCCGCATATAAAATGGATTACACTAAGATAAGAGGATGGCGTTGCTTTTACAGCAGAGAACAAGGACGCGATAGGTGCAGTGAGGACAACTTAGTAGAAGTGTTGCAAAGAAATATGAGAGCTCATTGGCTCTATACTGGAGGCTCAACAGCATACCTATAGACATGAGGACTGCTGTGATAGCGTGATGAGCAGAATTTCTGTTTAATGTGGTCCGCCGTGCACGTAATATTGACATTGATTGGCGCTAATGAGGGGTTGAAACAACACAAGCGTTCTCTGAGCCTGAAACGCCTTGCGGCATTGATGCGCTGTCTCGAGGGCGGGCGTAATGGATAAAACGTGGTTACGGTCACGTCCTACATGCGCTGGCCAAGTAGTGTGCTTTCGCAGAGGCGTCCGAGGATTTCATTCTCTGACAAGGGTTGATTGCCCATAGGTCAGTCCTAGAGCCTTTCGTCGAAGGTAATCACAAGCAAAATGACAACGCGTCGTTTCGCAGTCACAGGCATTTGAGAATGTCATGCCGAGCAACAGGCCCAACAGATTTTACTGAAGTATGAGGCATTTAATGTGAAAGCAGGAGCTATATTCCCGGATTCAATTCATGGAGACCATATAGTGGTGAAGAAAAATCAAGCGCCGCTGTGCCTGTCTAATCTGAAGCAGGATGATATTGATGTGGGCGAGTTGGTGTAACATAATAAATACTGTCTCATCTGGAACGCCAGAGAGCGAAGCCTTGTAGAAGCTGCATGCGTTTGCGGCAGTGGTATTCGTTTGCACTGCACGCCACCATGGACCGATCGCGCGGCATTATTCTTACTGTCTATACCAGAAAGGTGACAGCGACCAGGTATTTCGCTCCCATAGGCCGTTCTGTGACCTTGATGTTGTTATGTAGTTGAAATGTTTGCGGAAGGTCACATCGTCTCTGGACAGTCAACACATTCCGAACTCAGCCTCCCATTTCATACGCTAGAATTCCCAATGTAACTCTGTTTGGAGTTCATTATACTCTCGACGGAGAGTCGTTGTACCCGGAAGGGAGGTAACGTGTCTCTTTAAAGGGAGTCACATACGTGTCAAGTAGGACTCATCGAAAAGATAACGCATTCTCTCTCTATTATTTTTTCTTAGAGGGAACGATATAAACAAAATGTTACAATGACGATAAGTGACCACTACAAGTGCGGCTACTTGTTACAAACCGGTTCAATGATCTAGGCTCTATAGCACGTCTGATGTCCACACACACACACACACACACACACACATATATATATATATATATATATCTATATATATGCTGCAGGGCTCAGACTGATGAAAACAAGATCGCATACAACGCAAAAGAAGAATTCGCGTGTGCCTGCCAGGTATCGAACCTGGGATCTTCCGCGTGTAAAGCGGATGTGATAACCACTACACCACAAGTACAACTGTGCGGCAGTGATTTCACTTGCACTGTAAAGCTTCGCAAGATCTGCGAACATAGTGACCAGTTACGTGATCCGGGGCTGTGTTTAATAGACGTGTAAAACGAATATTAGGACATTGCATAACCTGTTCGGAAGCTGTCATGTGTCGAATTTCGAAAATAAATCTATCTACTGTAAAAAAAGTCACAGTTTCGCCGCAAGGGCGAAGCAATGAATGCGATAGCAAGAAAATTACACCATTTCCCGCTAAAGGGGAGCATGAGGCGATGTGAAGCCGGAGCACTTGCACGATCGCGTTCCGTTGGCGTTCTTTGGGCATGCTACCGACCTGGCGTCGTGGAAACCGAAGAGGAACGCTACGCGCGTCTTGTCTTCCCTCTTCTCACAGGGCGAGCGGGGAACGCAGTCGGCAGGCATGCGAGAGGGAGGCAGCGTAGGAGAGGAGAGAGAGGGGGAGGGGACGGGCATGCGCTGGTGCTCATCCAAGGAGGTTTGTGCTCATCGCGGCGTTGCGCAGGAGAGAATTTCGGTATGTCTAGCCAGCGCCCTCTAGAATATTTGGTCTAGCCCGCGTTTCAGAGGAAGAGTGGACAGGGGCAGGGGAGAGGGAAAGTGGAGAGGGGAAAGGTAAGAGGGGAAGTGGAGAGGGAAAGTGGAGAGGGGGAAGGGAGATGGAACGTGGATAGGGAGAGGGGAGAGGGAAAGTGGAAGAGGGGGAAAGGGGATGGGGAGATATACATACTTATACATATACGGTGCATGACGGCGGCGTCGGCGACGGCGACGGCAAAAATCAGCCTAGACTGTCCATATAATTGCTATCGCAATAAAAAAAAACTTAAAGGGACACTTCAGCTCGAATTGTCATATTCGGTAGCATTATTTTCATGCACGAGGCAAACAAATCAGGCGTGCTTACGAGGGCCTTAGTAATAAAATTTGGCACGATATAAAAAGCCAGTAATCAAAGTTGGTTCCATCCGCGTGCTAAGCGGAGTTGACGACCACTACACCATGATCATCGCTGCAACACTCCGCTTCTTTCAAGAGGCACATTAAATACTGATGCCTGGAGCCTTGGTCAATGATTTTTTTTTCTTTTGGCAGGTTACTTGATGACGCATAAAGTGCAATGTACCGCACTTAGGAGCTACCTTCGCCATTGTAAGAGTATTGTATATGTCCTAGAGATGGTAACATCGATGAATTATTAATCGATTTATTGACGAAACGTGTCCCGCAAAACGATTAGTCGTCATCGATATCCTCATTTTATTCGATCGACTTAATCGATTAAACTTTTTCGATGAATCGATTTACAGGCAGCGACAGGGGTGGCGCGAAAATTCTGAAATCGCACTGGAATGCTAAGCAATAGCCGCAATTATGATGCTTCAATGACTGCACGGTGGGCGAGTGAGAGTGTCTGTCTAGTGTCGACTGTTTTCTCGAGTCCCCAAATAATGCCGCAACCATCCATGTCAAGCTCTTTCCTCCTCTTCCACCTAGAGTTGCTGTATATGCTCCTAGGGAGCATATACAACAATTCTGCTTCCACCCCACTGCACATGCATAACGTCGTCCAACCAGCTTTGGCGAGCGAACACTCCGTGAAAACATTTCCTGCCTATGTTACCTTGTTGCATCGGTCCAAAGCACATCAGTAAACGTTTGTGAACCCTTCCACTCCGAGAAGGTTGATGACCAGAGCAGGCCCGTACTAAGGAAGTTTTTTCGGGAGGGGGGGGGGGCACTTGCTGAAAGCCTTGACAATTTGAGAAAAACGCCTATTCTCATTATTTATTATTTATTTTAGGTAAAACACCATGTACCATAAAAATTTCGGGCCCCCCCCCCCCCCCTGGCTACGGGCCTGGACCAGAGAAGCCTTTTAGCACACGGCAGTGACGACACATGGGTGAAAGGGTGGAGGCCGCTTTGTTATCAAAGGCCAGGTTGCGAAGGTGCCCATCAACGTTCAAACCACTGTGCAATGTCTACCGCAATACATCCACGACGACGCCGCCATGATGGGGTGCACATTAAAGGGACATTAAAGGCAAATAACAATTTATGTCAGAGTGAAAGCTCTATGTATGACAACTTCTAAAACGGCAATATTATCAACAGCAGTGCCCTACTTAACGAGAAATTAAGCTAAACGTATCACATGATGAGCGCCACGAGTGGGACGTTTTCGAAGGGATCCCGATGACGTATGAGAGTCTGCCTACAATAAATCATTAGTAATCAAACTAGCAGCAATAAAAAAAGAATCTTCCGTGCATCAAAAGACGTAATAAAATGCTGTTTGTTCGTTTCCGTTTGATTCATGGAAAAAAGAACCTCTGTGGCGTTGCCATGGGTTACGGCGCGCGTGGTTTAAAGGTTCCGTTTTCGCCGAACTACAGTGGCCGAACTACGCTTCGCCCGGCGCCCTGCTTCGCTCACGCGGTCGCGTCTCAGTGCAGGGTTGCCAGGTTTGGCTACTTTGCGCCAAATTGGCTACTTTTTTTAGGCCGGTGGCGGCAGAAAAATCGTCTTGGCTACTTGGCTCCTTTTTGGCTACTTTCTTGTCCCCTCGATTTGAGTAAAATTATCAATATCTGGTGACGTCGCAGCCACTGGTGTTCGAGTGTATGGTACCAAAACATGGCAGCCAAAGCGTGCTTCCTGCTCCACTAACTGAATTTTCCATTTTGATTACGCGGATAATGAATTTTAATGAAAAGGATGGCGCTGTGGCTTAAGCAAGCGTAAGGTTCAATGGTCGATCATAACATAAATATATATATAAAAAAAACCTACACGTGTATAACCTTTGTCAAGCAGGCGTCGCGCACACTAAACAATGCTTTTGGATGCCTGGTAAGGACTCAGCGGGAACTGTTGCATGGAGCCTGTTTTTGCAGATCACCCATTGTTGAACGTGACTTTAAACCGAAATTGCAATTGAACAGGAATCGAAAGGGCTCCGCATCCAGGGCTCTGTGCACTCATCGACATTAGAAATAGTATATCCGACATTTCAAGTGAGCACTGAAAAACCAGGACACGAGAGGAAAAGGCGGTAACGCAAGCGCTCACTAATAACAGCTGTTAGTGAGCGCTTCTGTTGCCGCTTTTGCCTTTTGTGTCCTGTTTTTTTTCTTTGGTGCTCTCCTTAGAATGTCGTACCAACTCACCCAACAAACAATCCTTCTTGGATGTCCGACAAACTGCTTCTATCGTTTCTTAGGCTTAGTACGGACTGCGACTCTGGATTCATCATGGAAGAAATTTTTGCGAAAGGGCTTTCATTTATGTTTCAGTGCCGTAACTCATGCCGTAGACTCAATTTTATTGACGCAACTTTTAGTCATTTCAAGAAAAGTCAAGCAAGACGCGTGGAGAGAGACTCATTTTTTTCAACAGCGCGAGCACTATGTCGTCATGCATGAAATGATTGCTAAAGTCAAGAATTTATGCTGAAATCTCCGGAATTATGATTTTGAATTCTTCAGGCAGCACATATTTACAATTTCGCCGGAAGGCTTTTGCATTTAGTCATTTAAATACAAATGTAGAAGTGCATTTCACACATGTGTGGCTGCTTTTGGCTACTTTTACTGCCCTTGGCTCAAGTTGGCTACATTTTGGCTACTTTTTTCAATTTTCTGGCTATTTTTTGTATTTTCGACCTGGCAACCCTGTCTCAGTGGTAGTTGCGGGATCGCGTACTGCCGCGTGTGTTTTGCGCGCTCGTGAAAGTCGCTCTGACAGAAAGTTCGACAAAATGCAGCATGCAACGACGCCGGCACTACGAGCCCTCAGCAGCATACCGCGTTCATCGGGGTTCAAGTCGCTGAATTGGAGCCCAGCGTCGCGAGCCAACATCTCGTTGTCAAGTTCTCCGTCCACATCCATTGCGGCAATTGCGGCAAGCTTCGATGGCTTCGATGGCCGTTGTTGCTGCTATGGGTCCCGCTACTTTCGCTCTGCTGCTACTAGTGTCGGCGGCCGCGCGGTAAAGGCGGGTAACGTTGGGCACGGCAGCAGTGACGTATGAAAGTCGGATTTCAGGCGGGTGATTTGAAGTGCGTTAACGCGATGCGGACCACTAAAACGTGATTTTATTTCAAAATAAGCACTTCCTTGGCATAAAAGTAGCACTACGAGGTTTCTGGACCGCTATTTCAACAATCAACGTCGACTTAATATTTGCCTTTAGTGTCCCTTTAAGCGACGTTTGTCCCGCGAAGTCCACATACAAGACCGCATTCTCCACTTCGCGACATGCGTCGTCTTGTCTGGCTTGCCGCATGCGCTCGGCATTTCGTGAACGTTCTTCATCGGTATTTGCCGTACGCCGGCGCCGTTGACAATCCCGTTGCTGTTCCCTTCGTCTTTACTCGTAGGCACGCTGCTCAGTATTGTGCGCGCTTGATATCTTCAACAACTGTAAACGAACACGTTCCTTTCGCAAAAGAATATTACTAGAAAAAAAAGTATGTGCCTGCCAGGGATCGAACCTGGGACCTTCCGCGTGTTAGGCGGATGTGATAACCACTACACCACAAGCATTTTTTTTTCTTTATTCCCGACTTACACATTTGAAGTCACTGGTTACATACATAAAACGCGTCGGCCACGCTTTGGCCAACACGAGATTAAAATTGTTTCATGCAGATTAACTCGTCGAGCACAGAAATCCACACCGGTGTGTCAGGGAGCGTGCGAAGCACCTCTCTCAAACGCACCACGCTTTCAATAAAGTGATCACGAACAGGACGAACAACCTGGTGAACATGTTCAAATTCCGTTTTCGTTCTCCACAAGGCGTGCATGTACAGCCGTGAAGCCGCTCCACCCAAAACGATCAGAACGGTCTCTCCGCGACGACGGTGACCTACTTTAAAGACCGGTCGTGCCGTCGGCAGCCGCGGTCATTGCAACACATGTGGACGTGCAGAGCGGATTGTTTGTAACGCGTGCATTCTGTACACGGTGCATACACCGTGATTCTGTAAAGATCGATGCGACGTTAGCACAGCTGTACAGGCGGGAGCGGCCGAAAATGACTATTTTCAATATTGAATCCAAGAGGGCTACTACTGCAGCTATTGTTTATTGCTTTTGTGCGTGTGTTTGCGTGTGCTAAAGGCAGAGAAAACTGGAAATTCACTGTAGAACTGAAGTAAAGCACAAGCGTGATGAAGTTTAGTAGGTAAACCCCCTTTTCCCGTGATTTATAGAAGAAGCTGCGTGTTGTGAGCTGCAGCACTTGACTGGAATCAAGCGGTATTATTATTATTATTATCATTATTATTATTATATTATTATCATTATTATATTATTATTATTATTATTATTATTATTATTATTATTATTATTATTAGTAGTAGTAGTAGTAGTAGTAGTAGTAGTAGTAGTAGTAGTAGTACAGCGAGTGATTCCTATTAGCTTTAAATTCAATCAGCAACGCTAAAACGAGCCGTATGCATACGTAATCTATACCGGACGTACATGAAAGCAGTAATAAAAACACTCGCGAAGTCCCTTATGCATTCGCCTAAGACGGCTCTAAGGCGAAAGCCGTCTTCTTTTTCCTCTCAGTCGTCGTATTGAACTGCGTTCAAGTGGATACAGTGTTTTCGGAAAGGCTGCGAAGACCCCCAAGGTCAATGTAAGATCAGGAAGCCTCTGCAAACCGCGTGAATATGAAAACATAACTTGTGCACGATCTCTTTTGTTAAGTGACCGCTGAACTGCTGTTCGAATGATTAATATCATTCGAACAGCACGTGGTTTTTAATGCTGCCATCCAGTTATCATATTCGGTGCTTAGCACAGTACTTATACGACGCGACTGGACAGGGAGGAACACGCATACGTTCGCACACACACACGTGTGCACACGCACACGCACACGCACACGCACGCACGCACGCACGCGCACACACACACACACACACACACACACACACACACACCACACACACACACACACACACACACCACAACACACACACACACACACACACACACACTGCCCCGTCATAAAAGTTCTGCACTTAACACCAACAAGGCTAGAGATCTACCCTTTCAGTTATCAGTTTGCTGCTTCCCATTGTACGCATGACCCACCGAGATAGCGGTTTATCTTTCTAGCTAGGAAGAAAGAAAAAAAATGATAAAGTGAGGGCGGTCATAGCGTAGTTTAGCGCAAAAAACAGGCAACAGACGAGTGAGAGGACAAGGACACAGCGCATTCTTCCAACTAAAGTTTATTGGATTGGAACGCATGTATATATACACGCAGGGAAAGCAAGAAACGTTCTTGGTTTTTTCTTTTCTGCTTTCCCTGCGTGTATATATACATGCGTTCCAATCCAATAAACTTTAGTTGGAAGAATGCGCTGTGTCCTTGTCCTCTCACTCGTCTGTTGCCTGTTTTTTGCGCTAAACTACGCTATGACTGACTCGTTCCAACTCGCCCAACAAGCAACGTTGCTAAGTGAGGGCAATGCTCCCGTACTCTCAAAGTGATAGGAGAGGAGTTCTGAACAGTGATTTGCAACTTTGATCGCTGAAGATAGCGAGGCAACCCGCAGGCGGCCGGTTGTGAAAACAGTTTGGGTGTATTAGCTTTAACTAGTGAGTGCCCTCCGTTGCGAAATATTGCAAAATGTGTCAAATACGTGCCCGGTTTACCGAAAGTGTAAGCCGAATATATACTGTCGAATTTCTGAAATTGTATTGGCTCAGTTATGATGAGTGTGATGTTCAAGCTCCGAGTTTGTTTTTAAAAAAAAATTAACTTCTTTACTTTAGCGTTCCGAAACGTCACAGTGATGATATTGAGGACGTTATTGTGAACGGCTTCGGAGTAATTGTAACCACGTGGGTCTTTGAACTGACCCAAACCATGGCTATACGATCGTTCCCATTATTTTTTTTTTTCGTTCTTCACTCGCCGAGTGGTATGGCTGCATGCAACCTGGAATCGTACCCGCAACATTTTAGTAAGCGTAGCGATGCCATATAAACTGAACCACGGCGAAGGATAAAAAGTTTTCGAGTCATCATATTCCAAGGTAACCTATGCATAGGCTTATAAAAAAAAAAAATCTATATACCGCGGGAAGCGCTTGCGTTCCTCTCCACACCAAAACTATGTAGATCTCAAGCAAGTTCTTTGTATGTCTCTCTATATACTGCGGACAATTTATTTGGGATTGTGGTGGCCTCCCATTGTTCTACGTTTCTGTTAGTGTCTGTAATTCTTTTTACTGAAGCATTGTCTATACAGAACAAAACTGTGTTTGGAAGGATAGGACAGAGAGTGGGGTAGACTTTGTGTAGGAGGGATGGAACCATCAGCCGGTTTGTGAGCACACTGCGCAGCATGACGACCCGCGAGCGCGTGAGAAAGGGATGCGGGAGAGGCAGCTTGCGACGCCGAAGCCTTACTTCCTGTAGGATGTCGTTTCATGTGAGAACACACGCTGCGCATCAACATTAGAGACTGACGCGCAGCGTCACGTAGATGACGGGCAGCCGGAGCAGCGTGCTAGCCACGCGTTTGCCAACATGCGCGCGACTTTTTCACGTCGTCTTTGCAACACGCTGCGCGCCTTTGCAGGCGCGCAGCGTGTTGCAAAGACGACATGCACGCGCACCGGCTTACACTACACTACTGATATGTATCAAGAAGCTCAGCGCTCTGTTATTCTATACTAAAAACTGAAACATTCTACTGGCGGGCAAAGATGTGGCCAGGACAGGAAGGCACACAACGCCAGACTTAACTGCCATACTTCAACTGCCAGACTTCAACCAGTTCTGGCGTTGTGTGTCTTGCTATCCTAGTCACGTCTTTGTTCGCCAGTAGAACGTTTTGCAGTATTCACTTGAACCAACTAGCCCAGCTGTCGATGCTTAACGACTGAAAACCTTTGAAACAATGAGTAGCCTGTAGGCTGCGTTGTTATTTCATTTCCAAATAATAATAAACTTGGTTAGCAAATGCGCTAAAGTATAAGTTAAAATCAGCCAAAAGTAGCCATATTGCCGCAAAGGAGCCACCAACGGCGACCCTGCGGCGGTACTGCAAAGGCGCAGTTCGTATAGCATTGTCTTAAATCAAATGTCTTGCTGCTAAATACATCTTTGAAAACTGTTTCGAAAAAATAAAAAAAATGTTCGTGTGCCTGCCAGGGATCGAACCTGGGACCTTCCGCGTGTTAGGCGGATGTGATGACCACTACACCACAAGCACAGCTGACAACGTCGCTCTCGAAGGAGATCACCACGGGGCTCCGGCGCACGTGGTGGCCTACTTTCCGCGATCGGTCGAGGCGTGTTTTGCCGATATCATAGAAAAAGTATTGAATTGTTTGACATGGTGGCGCCCTCTGAAAGATTAGCAGGAAAACGGCGCGGTTAGTAATGAGGCGCGGGTCATTCTAAAACCAACTGCTGCCATATGGCTGCAATATCCTTTAAATTTCCGCTAACGCGGTTACGCTGTCGTTATTCTTCTAGTGTTGCGGTTGCGACAGGGCAACACATCGTCTGTTTAAAACATACAGGCGTGCGCAGGGTTCTCGATTAGGGGGGCAAAGTGGGTAATGTTTTACCGCAGAGGCTCCCCCCCCCCCCCCCGTTTTTTCGACCCCCTACGACTGAGGCCCTTACGATGAGAACGTAGTGAATAGAAGAGGATTAGAGGAGGTGCGGCCACCCGCTCTCCCCCGTAAGTACATATAGTGCACCTACGGGGCGATCGCCCGTAAGTACGTATAACACTCCTGCTGGTACCGGCTTGCTCCAGATTCAGCATTCTGAAAAATTAATTGGCCTCTGAAGTACTATATGAACGCTATGAAAATTAGCTCGCAGCAGGGGCGTAGCCAGGGGGGGGGGGTTGGGGGGTTCAAAACCCCCCCCCCCCCCGAAATTTTTCAGTTTTGCTTGCGTATATATACACGCGCACATACAAACACACGCACGAACATACATCAAGTATGGTTGAACCCCCCCCCCCCCCCCCCCCCCCCCCCCCCCCCCCCCCCGAAAAAAAATTTCTGGCTACGCCCCTGGCTCGAAGCATATGAGACGTTCCTTCTGCATACATCTAGATAATGGACAGTCGATTGCAAAAGTTTACGGACTACGCGAGTGCCTAATAAACTAGAGTTACTGTATATGCTACCTTTAGTTATAATATATAACATATACGGTGACTCTATGCTAAAATGTCGGTCTGCGTCACCTAGCGGCGGGCCACCTGCCGTCGACCGCTGTAATAGGCCGGAAATGAGTCCTCTTGTTATTCGCTGGAATATCAATTTTCTAATGCCACGCAGCGCATTATTATCTGTTCGTTGTTTTCACGCAAAACGCTGATGTGCAATGGGAGCGCTACACCTCCAACGTGAGAGCAGTATGGTATGGTAAACTTTATTACCATGTGAAAATTATGCGATGCCTCGAGCGGTGTGCCGATGGGCAGATGGGTCTGAGCGAAGGGTTACGACCAATAACAGTTATATAATATATACTGCTGTACAGACAGAAGCACACAGCCGGAACTCCCGAACAGCGTGATGTGTTAAAAACGATAGGAAATATTTGTGCCCATTGAGAAAATAGACGGGCCATCGATTAAGGGAGCGATGAGTCTTGGGCGTAGATCGCCGCTGACGTAGCGGAAATGAGTAAGCGCGACAGACAAGGACGTAGAAGAAAACCGACAAGGACACAGCACTACTTTCAACTGATATTTCATTTTCGCACGAACCGATCAACTTATACGGAGCGAGCGGAAACAACAGAAACAAAGAACATTCAGTGGGTCATATCGTTGAACCGAGCAGGTGTACGGAGTACTATCACGACATAGTAAAAACTTACCACGACAAAGCAAGATATTGTAACTCTTTTTGAGAAAGCGATAGGGAAGGTTGGCTATAGCGCATTTTTTCTAGTCTCGCAATCTCATAGGCCTATACAATTTCTCTTGTCATCTTGTCATGTGCCTTAAACAGGATAGAAGTGTTTTCGAACAAGGGCTTGCCGCCACAATCTCGGCAATGAATGCCCAAATGACCCGAGATTGTTTTCGTGACGTTATAGTGATGCTCCTTTAGTGTCTGGTTAATACACCTGCTGGTCTGACCAACATAGGTTCTTTTACAAGAAAGTGGAATGGCATAGACAACCGTTACGAGCACAGGTTACAAAAGGTGTTCGATGGTTGACGTGACATGCGTTTACACTGTTGCTTTCTGAATTAACCTGTCGACTTCCGACAGGTTAATTAACTTCCGTAGACGAATGAATTAACTTCCGTAGACGTGGTATTAACCGGTGGTTCAACGATATGACCCACTGAATGTTCTTTTGTTTCTGCTGTTTCCGCTCGCTCGGTACATATTTATCGGTTCGTGCGAAAACAAAATTTCATTTGAAAATAGCGCTGTGTCCTTGTCGGCTTTCTTCTACGTCTTTGTCTGCCGCGCTTACTCGCTATTCATGGATCATGGATGCAAACCAGGTAGCTCACCAACGTGTTTTAGCACTGCAATTCTGGCCCGTAAATATCGCGGTGGCTGCGCTTTAAAGGAGCATATGCTAAATTGCCCACAGCCAAGAGGAAATGTTCAAAACAATGCTGCGCGCAGCAGTGCAATTTTTGAAGGAATCAGAATATTACAAAGGTACTAAATCTGATAAACATGATCTTCGAGTTATTGTTAACCGGTATGCTTGGCTACACGACTCGTGTGTTTTCGTTTTAGCAGATAATTTTTTTGTGAAAACATAGTTGTTGTAGTTACAATGTGGCACTTAAGAGACGATTAATTCCCAAGTTACTTATGATCGGCTATGACAACATTTTAGCGAACTTTTATGTTCTGTGTGAACATTTCAATTGCGTTAACCAACACGCCCAGTCTGCCATTCTTACTTCTTTGTGTTTTATCAGCTTTTGTGTTACGTGCACACAATATTCTATTAAAAAACTTGCACCTGAGTGTGTGAGCGTTGTACTACGGCCTTTGTATATAGCTTTGTGTTTGTTTTCCTACTTTGCGATGACAACTGTCGTGCAAGAGAAGAGGAGTCGCCAGCGCCACGCGTGGCACCAACATCTCCTTATATACAATTATTAATAATAAAAATTCAGTGCCTTCCTTACCATTCATCAAAAATTATCTGTACCCTCTGTGCCTGGTTCTACACAGCTTTGCTGGTCGTCCACCTTCAGAGAATAGAAGGCTCATGAATTTTCTTCTTTCGGGTGCAAAAGCTCATTACAGGATATTTTTTCTGGGGTCGTGAACACAGTGCTGCAGAAAGAACAACCTAAAAGACACTTCGCGTGTCTGACTACTCCTCGACCGCATGGGCTGTGCGTGTACAGATTGTGGGCGCATACGCGTACGGCCTGCGTAGTACGGCATACGCCTGCAGCCTCTGCCACAGACCCTTGACGCGTCTGTCGCACACCGATCTTTCCTTGGGTCAGATGTTTAATTTAGTGGCATAATCAGCTGTCCTTCCAGTTTATATAGTGTTCGCGGGCCCCCATTAATCTTAGTGATGGCCTTCGAAATGCGACCTTCTACACAGTCGCTGCACATTCCACAGGTTATATAATTCCTCTCGCATACTTCAGTCGCAAGCAGCTACTTGTGTGACAGAGACGGTGGACTTTCCAGTGCCTGAATCTGCAGGCCAATCTGTCTAATGAATCAGCGCTTCTGACTCGGCTACTGCTCTGCCACAGGGAATCGTCTTCCAGATAGTTAAGAAAATACGCGAAGCTTTCTGCGGTTCCTTCAAAATTCGCGACGGTCTCACATGTTATCAAAGACCTTGGGAAAGACAGCATTAGATGTAGAAAACCATGGGACATATAAGCGACATCGCACCTGCATGACTTCCTTGTGTTGTAGGAAAACGCACTATTTGAAAGCTGGTGTTTAACCAGCGAAGCTTAAACGTGCGGCCCTGGCTTTCATCACTGGCTTAATCCCGAGGGTTAATTAAAGCATTTCGCAATTACTGGCTACGTCTGCCTAGAAATCTTAATTGGTGTTCGCAGCCCGTGTGTTCCCTTCTTCATTTTCAGTGGACCAGTGGCAAACAGTGGGTTTGCAAATTCGGCGGCAGAATTTTTGTGGAGTTTTTGCGCAGAAAGGACGGACAAATTTTCGTTTCAAGTATTCGTATACAAATGTCCCGCAAAAGCTATTTGGAGACGTCTGTGGAGACCTATGACGGAAAAGGGAAAGTGGCACACGCGGGCGTAGATGATCTGATTGCCTCACTTGTTAGGCGCTTTCGATAACAGCTTGATTGCAAGCATGTGTAACTAACTATACAGATGTTTAAAAGGAAACATGAAAGTGTGAAGAGATGTAAATTCCGGAACAGGGGCTTTCGTTCCAGCGACGTCCGTGTCCCGAATTCTGATCCATACAGATGTTTGTTAAAGATACAAGCGGCAGTAGCCTGCGCCGTCCGGTGGTTACCCACTTTGTCATTACTATGCACGGTTCGAGCCATGCACATGACAAGCAAAGGGGAAGTTGAAACGGTTCCATGAATTTTTGTTCTTGGTGTTCTGAATGGGTTGGCCATCCGTGCGTCAAGCTGATGAATAGTTCCTTATGTTCCGGAGTGCTATTTGCAGCCTCAAATATGCCCGGATAACATATGTTTTAGAATGCTAAAATAACATGTCAGACGAATACGCCTTCATATTCACTTATTTTATTACAGCGTAAGAATATGCTTTAAAAGAAACTCTTAGGACACCTTACTTTCATGCACGAATAAGAACTATATTAAGCTGTGACAACTGATTTCTAGTTATTGCTGCCTTAATCGGCTCCTTTGTCCCGATCTCGTCACACGTAGATCTACAGCGTATGACATAAATACTGGGGTTCGACGTCCCCAAACCACGATATGATTATGAGGCACGCCGTAGTGGAGGGCTTTACAAATTTGGACCATCTTGTGTTCCTTAACGTGCACAGACATCGCACCAGGCCCGTAGCCGGGGGGGGGGGCAGCCAAGGGGCCATGCTCCCCCCCCCCCCGAAATTTTGGTGAAGTGGTGTTTTTACCGAAACTAAATATTGAAGATAGGTGTTTTTTCAAAGTCAAGGTTTGCAGCAAGCCCCCCCCCCCCCCCCCCCCCCCCCCCCCCCCCCCCCCCCCCCCCCCCCCCCCCCCCCCCCCCCCCCCCCCCCCCCCGAAAAAAATTCCTGGCTGCGGGTCTGCATCGCACAGTACACGGGCCTCTACCATTAGATCTACAGTGTAGAAAAGCGTTCGCTTCTCCGCGAAACCGGTGTACTTGGCTTTTGTAAATTTGTTTTCCCTTGCCAATTATCCACCCGTATTACTGTTGTACCAAGGAAGATAAACCAGCCAGACTGCAGGTGTTGAACGCAGATCTGACGGGATGCGATTCGTCCCTTCCTCACTGAGGCCGTTATACTTGGCTGTTCGCGCCCAGTTCCAGCGTGCGCAAGTGCGCGTGCCGCGCCTAATGAAACTGAACAACAGCCGACTTAAACAGGAGCGCATATTTTAAAGCTAACAATACGCAGCGACCTTGTAGATTACTCAGAATGCCACGTCGATGTACGGACCACTTCCATATTCATATATTCTTAGCGATGTCACATCTGTTATCGCCTTCAGATAATAATCGTATAATTATGGGGTTTTGCGTCCTATATCACGATACGATTATGAGGGACGCCGTAGTAGAGGGCTTCGGAAATTAGGACGATCCGGTGTTCTTTAACTTGCATCTAAATGTGAGTACACGGGCCTCTAGCATTCACGCCTCCATCGAAATGCGGCTGCCGCTGCCGGCATCCGATCCCGCGACCTTCGGGCCAGCAGTCAAGCACCATTAACTCCTAGACCACCGCGGAGGGTATATCGCCTTAAGGCGCTGTTTGCAACGAACTAGTGAAGAGCGTAGCATATTTTTTTACCTCTTCATTCGAGCGTTCAGCATTTGACGAAGACTGTAACGAACAGCTGCTTGCAGTTATCAACAGCTCTTGAGCGCCTGAGATATTCAACTCCAGGCTCTCACATTTTGCGCATCTGAGGTTGTTTTGATCGTAAGCACAAAAGCCGAGGTATTCCTGTGCAGCTGAGTGGAGCATACTGTCACGAAATAAAACAAAAGATTTATTAAGCAAAAAAAAAATGTGTGCCTGCCAGGGATCGAACCTGGGACCTTCCGCGTGTTAGGCGGATGTGATAACCACTACACCACAAGCACAGCTGGTTCAGTTTCCTGTCGAAGGCGACCGCAAGGTACTTCACTTCGAGTAGCTGACCTACTTCAGCGGCCGGTTCCTTCGTCCACGCTCGCACGTTGCCGGCGCACGTTGCGCAACGCTCACAACACTCTTCAAACGGTGGTACCATCTCAAGACCACAGAGTCGGTATTCATTCCAAAAAACAGAATGAATACTTACCAACTAGCTCAGCTCTCTGCCATTCTAGGAGTCGGTATCACTGCACAACGATTGAGTAAATGATTTCTA
Source organism: Rhipicephalus sanguineus (assembly GCF_013339695.2). Taxonomy (NCBI): domain Eukaryota; kingdom Metazoa; phylum Arthropoda; class Arachnida; order Ixodida; family Ixodidae; genus Rhipicephalus; species Rhipicephalus sanguineus. Next base: position 77,104,038 of record NC_051177.1, on the reverse strand, counting down.
GAGAACGTGCCCCTTCTCCAGTCTTTCTTGCAGTATGCCGAGACTGAAACGTTCTACGAACATCAACCAGTCTCCCTCTACACGCTATGAAAAAAAATAGAGTATGACTTATTCTTTTCGGTGAGTCCTCACTTGCCACGTATATGACTCCCTTTAAAGTGTCACGTTAACTCTCTTTTGGATCTCACGACTCTTCGACGAGAGTATAATGATCTCCAAAGAGAGTTAAAGTGTCTCTTTAAAGGGAGTCATATAAGTGGCAAGTCAGGGCTCGCATAAGAGAGTCAAATTACTCTTTTTTTTTCTTAGATTGTACCCCGTTTCTCTCAGCAATAGGTTAAGGCCACTGACAATATAGTTTGATCGCTCCAAGAAAAAAAGATGGGACCACAGTACTACTACTCCTAACCAGTGTTGTGTGTGTTACCGAAAAAAAAGTAACTAGATACGCTGCTCGTTACGCTAAAGAAAAAATTGGGGGACGCTTAAGCTTCGCCTTTAAGAGTTGAACGCGATAGCGACATCCTGTCCTTAGTGCGCACTTCGAACACTACGAGTGTCTAACAGAATGCGCGCACTAAGGTGTGTGCTTTATGTAATTGGTAGCATGCTTTAAACCAGGAGCAATTACGCGCGAGAAACTTTTTCGAAGCTGCGATGCACCCACTACGGGGTCTTAAGGGAATACGCGCAGTAATGTGTGTGCCTTTTGCAATGGGTGGCTGTCTTTAAACCTCCAAGTCGTTATGATATTGGCATGGTGTGACGCCCGATGGCAATGTACGCTTGTACCACGCAATATTACTCCGATATTACATCTCGTACTGTGGCACCTGTATACAGGACGCGTATTTTTGGGAAGCATGAAAGTTACTTTCAGTACAGCTCCAAGCAGAGGCGTGGCTGTGTGGTAGAACACCTGCTTGCCACGCAGACGGCCTGGGTTCGATTCTCACTCGGACCCAACATTTTTATTACCTTATTTTATTTGCAGCTTTTTCGATTTTTCTGTCAAGGACAAGATGATTATTTTTCGCTCACAACCAACGGCGCCGACGCCGACGGCGGAATTTCTGCGATACGAGCTCTTTAACGCTATTGCGTTAAAAGGAACGCGTAACCGCCCTACGTTATCCATAAAAAAATAAGTTAATGCGTTACTGTTACCGTTACCGAATCTACAATAGCAGGAATCTAGAATAGCAACTTTCTAAAGCTCATATTTGTATTTGACATAACAGTTCTAGCCCAAACAATTTTTACCCGAAGTACTGATTTAATTAGAATAATTTGCACAAATGAGCTGTACCTTGGCAGTACTATAGTGGCCTAAGGTTGCCTCTGTAGTTACATGTGATGACTTCTGACTCTGTGGAACATGGGGAAGCCATTTTTAGCAGGGGTGCATTAAACAAATTGTGATTTATTTCATCATCAACGCTCTCCGCAAAGAAAACATCGTTGAACAAATTTGCAGTAAATATGACGGCGTGCTTCTACTTACATAATAAATGCGCAAATTTTGTAGCAATAAGGAAATGCCTAAATGAAATAAATCTGGGGAAATAGTATTTGCACACATGAACAATTTTTTTAAATTTAACCTGTATAATTACCGCAAATATTGCGACTGTGTATGTGAAGGTGTTCAGGGTTAGCCTCGCAGCCGGGAATTCAGTAACCAGAAACGTATTCGCAGTTGCAGATATCAAGATGCAAAACTAATTTTGAATACTAATTTTATAAACTGTGCCAGAGTATTGCAGGGCAAACTTCTAATGTAGCTACAAGTTGCAGAATGTAAGCAACAGCTCCATTTCAAAGCTGTCATCGGACAGCTTGACTCGCTCTTAGCGAATACGTCTGCACCTACGCTAAATAGGAGCTCGACGGATGTCCTATGTGGTACTCGTGTATTCACTCCAGGAAGAGTAGTGAACGCGCGGAAAGATTCATTGAGCCCGCTCATCGCGATCATTCGGCACCAAAGGTACCTAGACAGTCGCTCATCTTCAGTTGGCGATGAAGTCGAGAAGGCGTTTCCGAAGGAGTCATCCTCCGTTGTGTTGGAGATCACTGCGAGTCTGATGTCCACAAGCCAAGCGAATCTCGACAGCTAGCTTTTGACGGTTACAAGGGCTGCATTTCCCTTCATTTCATCGACAGTCAACGACAACTTGCGCCTCGATAGCAAGGTAGCCGAAACTATAGCATATCCATTGAAGAAATTTTGGCAATTTGCTCCCCATTGCAATTTCCCCTGCACAACAAAGGACCCCGCGCGAGCTCGCTTTGTCAACGTTTGGCGGGCCGACAGCAGCCCGCCTCTGTGACACAACAACGTCGACGCGAGCTCTGGGAAAGTGGCTCCTACAAGACGAATGAATTTGGTGTACAACTCCCGGGATAATTGTAATAAAAAGTAACGAGTAACGAGACACCTCACGTTACCGAAAAATGGTAACGTAAGTACGTTACCCATTACAGTTCCGAAATAGAAGCGAGTACGTTATTAAGTTACCGAAAGAAGTAACGCGTTACCGGTAACGCCGTTACTAGTAACGCGTGACCTCCAACACTGCTCCTAACACATTTCTTTGGGCTGGTTGGTGCGATATTGTAAGTCCGTGCAGTACCAAGCAAAGAAAGACAGAGCAAGGAAAACACTGTCTGTCTCCTTCATTACACTGTCTTCGACTGCTTTCTCTGCGTACACTTTGGCACTTTTAACGCATACAATATTTTTACTTTTACCGGCGATTGCCTTTGCTGGGCCGACCAGCCGGTGTTTGCCATTTCTCTTTCTATGACACTGGAATGTTCGCCATTACGCCTTCACTCTTGACCCTGAAAACGCGCGTGAGCCTGTAACTTTCAAAGCACATTGGTGCTGCCTTCGTTCTCAGAACAATGGCTCTGTCTTTTTTTGGCACATTGTATAGGAAGGAAAACAAGAGAGAGGGGCAAGGCAGGAATGCTAACCAGTTTAGAAGAACCGATATGCTACCCTACACTGGAAAGTTGAAAGTTACACGGTGTAGAAAGAGATTGCCCATCTAGCCAGTCACGGAAAGGAGGGGCAGAATTATATGAAAATAAAGAATGCTGCTAAAAAAAAATTAGCATAATCTTTACAAGTCTACCAAGATGCAATATGCGGCATATTTCTATCTTTGTGAAAGCAAGGGCATTTTTATTGGCTTTAGTTGCGAGACTTTCGATAGTGTCCTCTCTATGGCGTATAGGAAAGTACTTTTTTGCTTAACTGCGCATACCGATTCATCAGAAATCTAGCTTTAATATTATACAATGGTACAATAGCTTGCCAACTGTTCTTCAACTAAGTGCCAACGTTACATGACGTTGAGGGATATTGATCGTGCCAAAGAAATACATCTAAGCTACATATACAGTACGCAGCATGTCAAGCAGCCGCACTGACTTTTTCGGCAGCGATAGTTATGACACTGAACACAATGAGAACAGGAAAAAGTTCTGCAGCAACAGTTAATTGTGGACGTAAAATATTCCTCGCTTTTTTACATCCAAGTGTAGTTTCAAGAATCAGCATAAAAGATGTTATCATGCTAAACAAGCTGGGACGGACTTCTCTTCATGTGGATAACAAAGATTAAATAAAGAGGACAGACGTGCATTTCGTTCCTAAGTATAAAGATGTGCGCCTGCGGATCTGTGAGTGAAACCGTGCAACGTGCCCTTAGCGCCCGGCAGCTGTGTCTAAACGGCAGGCATCTTTTACGGCTGTGCTCTGGGGTCCGATTCACAAAACTCCCTTTCGTAAGTGCGTTTTCCTATTGATCAGCCGGCTCCACTAATGGTATCTCCCGCATCGTGATTGGCTAAAGTATTCTTTTACGAAAATTTTTAGCGTAAGGTGTTTTTGTGAATGCGAACCCTGATCCAGAGGATATTAGGTCTACAGGATGCGCAGGACGTTCAAACTAATTCAAATCTAATAAGAGTGAACACGAAACTGGAGAAATGACGACATGTCTCCCCTTGCGACGTGTCCCCTCGTCTCAGTTATGGACTACGGAAACTACGGACTACGGTTCTTCCTAAAAGGCTTGCCAGCTGAACCTAAAGGGAACGTGTTTGGCACCAAAATCGTGGAACAGTTGGACTCTCGGAGAGCACAGTTTCAAATATGACACAAGGGCGTTGCTGCAATCAGTGAAGTAGCCTGAAATGAGGTTCCGTGTGTGGTACATCGTTTATAATCTCGATACGCCGTTGACTATAATGCACTCATCGCTTTCTTCTATACTTTTAGTGTCCGCCGCGGTGATACAGCGGTTTCGGGACCCGATAGTCGCGGGTTCGATCCCGACCGCGGCGGTCGCATTTCTATGGAGGCGAAATGCGCGAGGCCCGAATGCTGTGGGGCGTCAGTGCACATTAAAGAACTCCAGATAATCGAAATTTCAGGAGCGTTCCACGTACGGCTATATCGTGGTTATCGTGGTTTGATATCGTAGTTTGGCACGTAAAACCCTAGATATTATTATATTTCATTCGTTAAGTGTTTTCATTCTTCTTAGCTGACTGAAGGGCAGACAACCAGGCTCATCTTTACTTCATCTTTTCTGCGTTTATATTTGTTTAGCGCCGGGTGCAGTACAATGAATCACAGCATGTGGTCAACTTGTATAGTAGCGTGCGCTTGCCGACTCTCTCAGCCCGACGCCAAGAGCGTGAACAAAACGTTTACGTTGAAAGCCCCACAATTACAGCGTGAGCGCTTTCCAGCCAGTTGTAATGATATCATAACCGTATCTCGCGCCAAGAATGGGAAGCTCGGAAACCCAAGCCCATCTCCCTCGCCTGTATGTAACGTGTGTACAGAACACGCGTAGGCGACGCTTCTGAAAAGCCAAGATCCCCGATCTCTTCTGTGAAAAAAAGTTGCAGCGTTTCTGTGCGAATTAAAACCGGCCAGCTAGCTTATTACAGCTACGGAGCGTCGGATAGTTTTCTTGCTTGTCTCGAGATTCCGTGATTAGCTCATTTTGCCTCCCGCCACGACATTACGCTACACAGAAGGGATTTTCCCATTGTAGAATAATACTGTTTGCAGCGTTACGCTGACCCTAACCGCATAAATTGCAACTGCCCAGCTCGCAAACAATTCGTTTTAAAACGACCGCTCTCTATTATTTATGACGGCACTGTATATTGCACAAATTATTGTCCCCAAAGGACAACATAACTTAAACTACGTTTGTTTGTCTTGTATTCTTGCTTTCGCTTTGAACGGGGTATTTTTAACGATCAAGTAAATAATACGGAGCAATTTGGCCTATTCAGGTCGAGTGTCTAAATAGGCAAACCTGTACGACAGATGTCAACCGATATCGACACACGGGAAACGTTAAAAGGATGGGGTACTAATCACGTCTTTGATTGTTCGCTTGGGAATATATGTCGAAATTGCGAAGTGTGCAGCTGCAGCGGAATGAAACATTAGCACAAGTAACCAATGACCAGAGCAGCAAAACTATGAATACGTATACGTAGCATAGAACCGTTGGAGAACTCGTCCGTGGGATGGTAACCTGCACATCGTATAATTTCCTACTGCAGGTTGGGGAAGCTGTAGGCTCCGTTAAACTAATAAGAAATTACACTGGAGCCGACGTTTCGGCCAAGTGGTCTATCTTCTTCAAGACAGCAAGCCTACTTTAGCGCGTCTATGTGTATGCTTCGTACGCTCTCCACAAACCACAAGGCTGGAACTTTGTTGTTGGGGGAGAGCACCGAATCAAACATTCATCTGACTGCAACTCCGACACTTCGCTTCTATCTGGTGCAATGCACACGTTCCGCTAAGATATGGTCCATACAGATATGGCCGTACAGATGGGATCACTAAGCGTGTTATTCTATATGCTATGCCTCATGTGCGCATACTGCACAAGTGATGTCAGCGTCGACGTCAAAATTTACTTGGAAGTCACCGACCAGCCGTGCTTGTGGTGTAGTGGTTATCACATCCGCCTAACACGCGGAAGGTCCCAGGTTCGATCCTGGCAGGCACACGGCCTCTTTTTTTTAACTGAATGTTCTTTTTTGAATTTAAGCATTGACTGTCTACTGATCCTTATGAACAAGAATCCCGCAGTTTCCTCGAATACTCCGCACAAAGCGTTGTTGCGTGGGTAGCGATGGATGCTTGCTTGGGCCGAATGAGTAATTCACTAAGACTGCATCTTAGTTTTTTTTCTCTACTTTACTGACACGCTCATTTGTGCATTCTATGGCGTGTGCTTGAATGTGTGCGCGCACACCATCAAGTAGCGTCGGCACTCACGACGCTATATATTTTGGCGTGACCGACGTGCCAATCGTATGTAGTGGCTTTCGCACTGGCCTAACATGCTGGGGCTGGTGTGACCTCATGAGCTCATATACAAGAGCCACATCTTACTTTTGTTCTTCTGTCTTTTTGTTATTTGGTTTTGTTATGTCCCGCATTACTTTCGTTGTTATCGATAAAAAACAACTCTTGCGATGTATTTCAACCCGTTATACACGCAGAAAGAAAGGAATGTTCATGAAACCTTGTTTTCAAAACGACAATAAGTGAGATGCCTACGCTACCTTCCTGTTGTGACTAAACCGTTTCCCGTGTGTCGATATCGGTTGACATCTGTGCTTGTCTGAAAAAAGAAAACGAACAGGCGTGCCATCACCAATGGCCGTGGAGCGTAATATATGTCAGTTCGAATGTCTCCGCAATGCCGGGGTTCCAGGGTCGTCTGATATTCTTCTGTCAACGAAACCGGTGGCGGCACCTACACATAGCAAGGAAATAAACATGGAGAGCGCGGTAATTGTTTCTCTCTCCTTCGCTACATAACCTTGGCATCCTCTCACAACGAGTTTCCCCGAGCGACACGCGAAACGTGAGCGTTCCACTCTTCTCCTGTGCGGAGATCCGCGAGGCTCATTAGCAAAGGTCGGCAAAAAAGTGGAGCTCGCTAAGACTCACTCAAGAAATATATTTGCGCTTACGGCTTACTCGGACTCAGACTCGCCAAAATTTTTCTCAACCGCTCTTTCACTCAGACTCAAACTCATCAAAAAAGTACTCACCAGGACTCGCTCAGACTTAGTCTCACGGCTCGGCCCGAGCCTGAGTGAGCCTGAGTGCGCCGAATCATGAGTGGGTTTGCCGATTTGCGCTTGTAAGTGCATGGGTGTGCGAATATAAATGTTTCAATTAATGAAATAAATTGTTTTCGTATTTGGTTAGACGTTCGAGTTTGTTCGGTGCACGAAACGATTAGTTGGTACTATCGCTCAAATCTTTTTTCGTATTTGGTTAGATGTTCGAGTTTGTTCGGTGCACGAAACGATTAGTTACTACGTACTATCGCTCAAATCTATTAGTGCGATTAGTTGGTGTGCTTAATATATAGCTTTCATGTAATCACGTTACCGATGCGCAAAACACTGTTAAAACGAAAACAAAAACAGCGGGTCGTTTCCATATTGTGACTAACCGAATATAACGCGTCGCTCACGCTTTGGAACGGTGATGGGATCAATGTTAGTTTTGGGTAGGTGCTGCTGAGTGATGATAGTGTGGGCCTGGTATATCCATGCACTATCAATATGATATTTGTCATGTAATTACGTGCTGCTTGGCTTCTATTACATTCTATCACCACAGTTCTAAACACGAGTCCGTTGAAGGTGCAAGGCCGCCTTCAGAGATCGTCTTTCTGATGCGTATCGCCTGCATTCACACAGAACGTGTTCAGGTCTTCTGGGACATTCCTGACAAGGTTATGTCAGGGCAACGCCAACTGCGGTTGCAGAGTTGGTTGTCCGAGTTTATATCAGTGTAATAAACATTACGTATATGCACCTATGACTGCGCAAGCTACAGTCAGTTGTTGCGCTTTACTACATATATGTCCATGATCGCACCGCAGCGTGCACTTGGTGGCGATGAAACTGACGTCGCTGCTCTAACGTGAGTGCCGAGGTTACGTCGGACCATGAGCTACCCTTTACACTCGACGTGCCTGGTAAGCCGACGATATGCGCAGAAGTATTGAGCTTGCACAAAGCCATTGATCGACCTTGCAACACTTGGCTCAATGCAAGACATTCGGCATAGGCTATATACTGCACGCTGACTGCTTCCCATGTCAATGATTCCCACAATGCGTGCGTTTGCCGGAATTTTTTTTTATTCTACAAATGGAGTATTCAAGCTGACATTTTGTGGCTGTGCTGTAAGATAAATTCACACATAGCACTAACTGTAACGCTCAAGGTGCTGTGTTTTCGCCAATGGTTACCAAAAGCAAGGCAGGGAAATTAAAGAAACCTTAACAAAATGGCATCTTTACAAGTCCCGCCACCTAGAAGTGGTAGTAGGCAACCAAGAGAAGGCGCTGGCCGCCAAAGAGTCGGCACGCTTGCTGCCGGAAAGCCTCTCTTTGCAATGAATTCACCGATGCCTTTTGGAAGCTCGTTCATTAAAATGACAAGAAAAATATGACTATAGGACATGAAAAAACTTTAAGACGAGAGCATGATTAAATGGTACCTGCGTGAAGGCTTGTTAGCCGAGTCCGCGCTTCGGCTTGTCTCCGAATAGAAAATTTCGTGTTTACAAATTGTAACTAGGTATATAGATGTCACTAGCTATACTTGTTGGAAAACACTTTGGCATCGAACCTATAGCGTCGTCGCGCAGCAACAAGCGAATGCAGCAAGCGTTCCTTGCTGTAACTTCTGATGAGCGTGATCGATAATGTACGACTGTTCTGAGCACCAGCCAGGATCATTGTTGGACGGCGGCAATCGTGTTTTCTAATGGGTCTGTGGGATAGGGGAAAATGACCTCCTTCGTGGCAGCGGTGTCTCCGCTCTTAGAACAGAACTAAGCCTTGAATGCCCAGATTTCGAGCGAACTCAGAGCGTGAATAATGAAAGCTCGGGAAGTGCCTGTCATTCACCTGCCCGGGCTCTTGGTACAAGCTGACTTCTTGTACGTAACGCACGACAAGCAAGTCCAACAAGAGATATACCAGTGTTCGTCTCTCTCGCTTCTCTCCGTTTTTATATTCTTGCTTAACGTAAGCTACATATGTAAAGTCAGATGTAACAACTCACCAATACCGCTACATTTGTGAGGTTCAAGGCCCTCCTTGATAGGTTCGGTTGCAGCGCCCTAACAAAGTTAGGGAAGTTAGACGACAGGAAGCTTCCTAACTTTGTTACTCGGTGCTACAACCAAACCTATAGCGATAAAGTAGCAACTAGCCTGCGTCGACACCCTGTTCACATTATTGCACCCTTTGATTTTATTAAGCCTATAGTAAGGACCGTTGAAGAATATCTTATAATACTCGCGCACCACGTACATAAGTGGAGAAAATAAAACAACTATTTCGGTACTTGATCTTCGACGTCGTGCATTCTTATGTCAAGCACTAGGTGGTATTTGTGCTCGCTACTCCATTAAAACATGTACGTGGTCGCAGTAGTGAAAGGGACATCATGGTTGTGGTGGTGATGACAACGCTACAGGCTGTGTTGGCCTGGCGCATTTGTCCGCAATTACTCTGCCCGAGTCTCTACCTCCACAGGGTATGCTTCACCATATGTCACGCAGGCCAATCTCTCGCACGTAAGTTAAAATTACAACCAACACTTTCCTCCGAACCGTGCGCGCGCTTTCCGGAAACACAGTCTGTTCTGTGCACTCGTGGGCAAATCCTCTTTTCTTCGTGCTTTCCGAGGCGTCGCTGGTCGAAAACCGGTACCAATGTTTCTGGTTGCCCTAAAATCACAATGTGAAACCGCGTGCGAGCTTCAGACGATCTGCTAGCTCGCGCTGCCAAGCATGTTGTCAGAGATGCGGCCGCATCTGTGGTGCAGGGGGAAGACGAGTGGCGGCGCTGATGGTTGAGCGATCATAGAGTCACTTGAAAATTTTTCTAGTGACTCTAAGCGATCACAACCCCGCCTGACCACTGTAAGGACTATTCGAAACAGTTCTTTTATTATTCGAACACCATCCGTAATGTATGCGATGCGTATTAACTTTGCATTCGCTTCCGCATTAGGTATCACCATTCGCCCATCCCTGTTTGCGAGCGGTTCGCTAACGTAAATTGTCCTGCTGACGAAATCAACACCTGGGAGCTGCCAGACCTTATAGTTAGGCAGCGTCTACGTGGCCCCGCAAAATAAGCAAGAGAACATAAACGATGTTTACGTGAATCAATAAACGCTCCATTAGGCCTACACTTTTCCTGCGTAGCCTGCAATTAGGAAGCTATCAAGAACGATCGCGGAAAACCGAGAACGGTGTATGCGCATACGGTAACAGGATCAGAACTTGTTTATTTTCGGTTTTTTTCCTCGAGCCACTTAAAGCTTGTGCAGTTGCCTGTCGTGCACTTTGTCTGTGCTTATGCCTCCTTTGTTTCGTAATCAGGTAGACCTTAGCTATATTCTCTCCTAAAAATAATTTTGCCTTGAGTCCATCGTTATGTAATACATTGCTCAGCAGAAACATGTAGAACCGCACAAATGCGATCGCTATATATAGCTTACCGAGTGCATACGTACCGCCTGTGGTGTTGCAGCGACTTAGAGCTCTGCAAGCCACACGATTCGGCGAACACCTACTGTATACCCGGCTGTGGCAGTATGCAAGCATGGCGTTGCGCTCCTGAAAGCGAGGTCATGAGTGCGATTCCTGACTTCGGCGGCCGCGTTGGGATGGAGGCGTAATTCAAATAAAGAAGGCACGTGTATACGTAGTTTTAGATAATGATTATTGCTGGGGTTTTACTTCCCAACATCACGGTATGATTATGAGGGACGCCGTACTGGAGGGCTCCGGATATTTTGCCCGTCTGGTGTTGTTTAACGTGCACCTAAATCTAATCAAAAGGTAAGGACGCAGCCCAAGGTGAAGTAGAAACAGGATGACAGGAAAGAGCGTCACTTGCAACTGGATTTATTTGGAGAAAGGCCCTTACTTTTTAATCCGCGTGAACCAACCAGCCCAACAACAATGTTTTACTAACCTAAATCTAAGTACACCGGCCTCTAGCATTTCGCCTCCATCGAAACGCGGCCGAGCGGCGCGATAACCACTAGACCACCATGGCGGGTAGTTAGTTTTAGATGCATGTTAGGAAAACTCGAGAGGCTAACATTAACTTAGAGCTCTCCACTGGCCCCAATGTTCGGGATGTTCTGTACAACACAAAGTGCGTACGTGGGCAAGGCACGTTATGTGCTACGCGTGTCTCGTCCTCTCTCGTGTACACACCTGTAAAGCACGACTACACACCTGCATACGATGGGCCCCGGTTACAACGCTTCCCGGATATATGCTTCGGAGCATTGGCTTGATGAAACTTGCCATCGCGTGCACATCAGCCATGACGTCTCCATCCTCGTTATAACGAAGTAGCACCGGGACCATACATTAGTTCTTCATACCCGATATTCATTGTAACAGTAGAGAAAACGCCAGCTCTCATAAATAGGCAATCTTGCTGGCGCGATAACTGAGATGAAATAACACATTATTTCTAAGCTCCAAACTTTCTATAAATGAGGTAATTCTTACCTGTATACTTGTATAATTTCCCTCTAATGCGTTTTAGGTGGCGCAACCAGTCAAATGCGCTTTGTCTTTACGCTAAATGACCGAAATTTCCGCAACGTTATTAACCACATTTTAACCATATTTTTGATGTCACCGCTCAGTGGATTTTTAATGTCAGTTGCGAATTCTCTTTCAGTAGGTAGTTGTTTACCTTTCTGTGCCTCCTTTTAGTTTGAGCATCGTGCTAACCAAATAGTATTTCTTCGTTACAGCCGATGTCGCAGTGAATCTCGCGTTTTTGGTTTCCTTTTAAAAAAATAAATGTCGCTGTAATGAAGCGTGACCAATGAGAGTACGTATTTAGTTCGCTATAACCGATAATTCGCTCTACCAGTGTCCTTTACAACGAGGATCGACGGTATATGCAATCTAACAATAGTGCTTGTGTATCCAGTTTGCTGCGAAGGCCGCAAATTATTCGCGCTCATTAAACTCGCTCACTCATCAGCCACTGGATAATGTAATTCGTTCAACGATCGAAAACACACTCTCTGGAGCATGCCCAATGAGAAAATTAAACTGAATGAAGTAATAGAGAAGAACTTATGAAAAATAATGCTGTACTCTAAGAGGAGGTCACTGTGCCTGTTTAGGGCCATTTATATGCTCAGGTTTTATAGAAACTTCCGTTTTTGTTATTACGCAAACACAGATGCGCCCCTTACTGTCTTTGCTGACTAGCATACAGGAGGTTACATATCTGACCGCCCCCAAGTGTACTGGAGTAAAAATATAGGAAGATTATAAATAAAATCCTGCGCTAATGTCGTTTTGTGTGGGTCTTGGCGTAGTTCTAAATCCTGCACCTAATGTAGCTCCACTACCCTGAAACCTGAGGAAGTGCGTAGCACGCGCAACCCAGCGATTCCCTTGGAAATCACCAGGGGCGTAGCCAAGGGGGGGCTGGGGGGTTCAACCCCTCCCCCCGCTCGAAATTTTTCAGTTTTGCTTGCGTATATATACACGCGCACATACAAACGCACGCACGAACATACATAAAGTATGGTTGAACCCCCCCCCCCCCCCGAAAAAAATTTCTGGCTACGCCCCTGGAATCGCGCACTTGCCACCGCCTGGGCAATCGCGCCCTTGCTGAGGTGGTGGCGCCCTCTCCAGCGCGGCGCGGGTATCAGTCGAATGTTTCAGAGGGTTTCTCGTAATTTTCGGTAAATTATTGCGGTCAGTTCTTGGTTATTCCAGTAGCTTCTATATTTTAGACCTTCTTAGTTTATTTTGCACTGGTTTTGAGCATCGTTAGCTTCGTCTTAGGTCGGTATAGACCACTGCGTGACCATGGGACATGAGACAGTGGATGGACGACAAGCTGCGCCCCTAAAGTGCTACGCATTTAGAAATAACGTGTGTATTAGTACGCTTCCTTCCGGTCTCTTTCCTCAAGTGTACGGAGACGTGTAACTTTGGTACGTACAGTCACATACGCACATATATACACAAAAGAGTCAGTCACAAACTTTGGTTAAGTGCAGTGTTCCTCAAGAACACCAACAGCGCTTTTGTGTTGCGCATCGCACAACCGCTGTCTTGCCACGGGCCGAGAAGGTGCCGCTGTTCCAAACTCGAGTCGCGTTGAAAATGAAGTGCTGCCTTCAGAATCTGTCGTTCGGCGTCGTAACAGGAACAGTCGCAGAGTACGTGCTTTAAGTCTTCTAGAGTATTACATGTGGTGCACGTGGGTGAGTTCGACTACCTGATCTTGTGCTTGAAGTATTTCGTATAGGCAACGTCGAGTCTCGACTTAACCAGACAACGTAAGTCTCTGGTCAAGGCAACAATGCTATTTCTTAAAATGGGCTCATGCACACAGATATGGAAATTTATGCTCTGCCACGTACGGAACATTGATTTACGCAAGTTTCTATAGCCTAAAAAGCTCAGTAACGAAACTTCCAGTCGCGGTCACATGAGCACAAACGCCACGCATGACGTCACACCACCACCAAAGCTTTAAAGGGCCCTGCTACACTTTTTCAGCATGGTCAGAAAAGGCCGCCAATCGGTAGTCGAGGCTCCTGGGAACACGTGAGCGAAACATTGTAGCGCAGCGCGGTCTGGTGCTGGCAGTTAATTCTCAAGGTCAGCTAGAAATCGTTCCCTCTTCTCTCGAAAAATGATGCCGTCAACCTAAATGACCGCGCCATAAACCCAAAGTCTACGGCCATTGGCTGATTTGAGCATCGTGAGCTCCATAGTTACAGCGACTGCCGCGGGATGCCGCCACATGCCCGCGCGCGCACTCGCGATCACACTAAAAGTAAGCCGCGCATTTGAAGAAAAAAAAAGATAATAAAATAAAGTGCTCAAGGTCACCATGACGCGCGATGACGAACGGACATAGCTTCTTGCCCCCTTGTCGTTTCCCTCTCTGCGTAGCTTTCAGCGGGCTCGCTGGAACGAAAGGAGGAGAAAGCGCTTAGAGCGTGCGGCAAATCCTTGCAAGTAAGCTCGTACTTGACGGATTCTAAGAATGTTTGCTGTAGTCGATTCGTGAGGCAAGGAACTCCTTTAATGAAACCATTCGATGATTACTTGGAGAAGTGTTGCAAGACCCCTTTAGTGGAGGGGAAAGGTTCTGTCTGGCGTGGCTGTTTTGCCAGTATCAGTAGTTGACCAGTGTCACTGGGACGCCAGTAACCTACGCCGTGCTGCTTGGCGGTTTTCACTAATTTGCCAGCACCGCTACTGCCAGAACCAGAGTCGACAGCGACCTGCCGCTTAGCCAGTGACGTCATACGTGACGTGTCTACTCAGGTCACGTGACTCTTCCGCACGTGCGGTGATCAGAAGTTCCGCTAACGCGCTTAACTTACCAGATGCTCAGAAACATGGCAGCCCTGTTTGAGTTCTTGCTTCAACCGACGACCCGCCGCGGGTGGTCTATCGTTATGGTGCTTGACTACTGACGCGGGATCGAATCTCAGCTGCGGCGGCCTCATATCGACGGAGGCAAAATGCTAGAGGCCCGTGCGCTTAGATTTAGGTGCACGTTAAAGAATCCCAGGTGATCGAAATTTCCGGAGCCCTCCACTACTGTGTCCCTGATAATCATATCGTGGTTATGGGTCGGAAGACCCCGACAATTATTATTACTTGAACCGACAACTCTACTTTACGCAGACTTATCCCATAGCGTAAATGGCCGCCGCTCTATGTCGTGACACATGCCGCATAGGTGGCGAGATCGACTATGGTATATGTGATTGGCGTGGCACTTGCTTTCGCAAAAAGGAAAACTCTCCGGGCTAACTCGCAGCAGCCAAGTCTTGCGTAATCGGTGATCAGCGGCAGTGTAGTGGAAGAAAGAGAGGACAACCGCACTTTTAAGTATCGTTTGCGTTTGCAGAAAGTAACGAGGAAAAGAAGACAGCAAGTTGCGCAAATATTTTAGGAAGAGCACTACAGGGCAGACGAGCTGCCGGGGGCTTTATCGATAAGACGATACTCGTTTTCTTATTTGATAAGCACGCGTCAAATAACGCGGATACAAGAGTTCTACATTGCAATGAAAGACAACAGAAGTCACAGAGGCGACCTGATGACGCAATTATTCCTCCGTCATCGAGGCCAGTTTTCTTTGAACGAGGGGGAGACTCTGTCGTTAAAGGGAAGGGCATTTCTTATAGGACGTGTCTTACGCCACATCTAATATCTTTCTTTTTCTTCTTTTTTTCTTCCTCTTTTTTGGAAGAGGGGGGGGGGGTATTAGTATGGTTACTCCTTTACTGCCGGAATGATGGAAGTTACTTTTCAAGGATACATCAGGACAAAACAAGTTTGGCAAGGCTGAACTGATGATAATAAAAGAATAAATCAGCATACAAATTGTAGTGTGAGAACTCATTGGTGTAGAAAAGCTCACACGTCACAGGCTTTGTCAACTATTTTGTGCGAGTGCTAATAACTCATTCACACATACCAAGTCTTTATTTGCGTCTCAATGAAACTGTCAGAAAATCGCCTATATTACAGATAAAAGAAACGCACGACTGGGACCGATTTGCTTCAAAAAGCGGACATTTCCAGCTCGAAAGCCAAGATGTATAATTAACGAATAAAAAAAAAACTTGGAGGATGCCAGAGCTTCGCCTTCAGGAGTAGAACGCGCGCATCGCCTTCTCAGTTGCTAGCCTCTCTTCGGTTCTCTGAGCATGCCAACGAACGACTGACGCGCGTGACATTGGCGGTTTTGAACTCTTCTAGAATGCCTACTGAAAGTACAGTTGTGACGTGCCCACTGCGCCATAGTCGATCATTTTGGGAGTTCAGCGAATACCAACTATACGTCCGTAAGTCAAAGCGCGCACCTACGCAACTGCACACTTTGTTAACCCTTTCAGTCGCCACGTACACAATTGCGAACATCACTTGTTTTTGTTAGTTGTGTAGACTAGGGGCAACAATCAAAATACACTGAGGTTTGGATGAATTGAACCTCCTGCCTAATAAATCTGTCTTCATTTGACTTAATTTCGCGGTGTACTGTTGCACATGATCCCTTTTCTGAAGGCACTGCAACGGTCGATGAGTCGTTCGACGTGGCGCTTCCCTCGAGCCGCGTCAAAAGTATAATTTTTCTTTTCTCAAAATGAACAGAACCAAAAACGAATTTGCACTACATTTCTAGTGAGACATCTGATTCTATATATGCAAAAACACAAAATGAATGGCTTCGCGAAAACAGGTATTTAATCAGAACTTAATTTGGATTAATTGCTATTAAAAACATTAATCAATCTATTATGAAATTATCTTTGTTGCAATAGAATACCGAGTGCCTTGAAATAATGTGTCAATTTGACGCATTTACAGACATTTCTTCATAGGTAGCGTCTGAAAGGGTTAATCCTCTGGCTGTGACGACGGTCAAACATGCCTGAGCGCTTCGTAACGGGTGGGCCCTTAAACCAGCACCTGGTGCTATTAGACGCTTCTGTCACTGCGATATTACATATTTAACGGGACTCCCGTATAATGTTTTTCCGAAAGCGATTTCAAGCGCAAGCGTGGCTTTGTGGTAGAAGCGCATGACTGCAACGCTGAACGCCTGGTTTCCCTGGGTTCGATTCCGGTTGGAGCCCATGATTTCTTCTTTGCGTCCACAGCGCTTTTTGCGGTTACGGACAACGTCAATTTTTCGCTCGCAACCAACGCCCCGACTTCTGGCGATTGGCGACATGAGCTTTACATTTGTGCCGAAGTGCATGAGTGTTGTGTTTGTAGTGCGGCCCTTGTGAGGGACAGAATTTGCGAGGGCCGAATATCTTCTCTGTGATTATGTCTGTTCTGCGAACCATTACGTTGCGTGAACTCTTCTGTGGCGTGAGATTCAATTATGTAGCAACACAGATACTAAGTACATGGATGTTCGTCAGTGGGTTTATTCGGCTCATTTGGCGATTGCTGACAGTATTATATGGCGACAGTTATCGTGCAAGAGAAGCTGAGTAGATGAAATCGGTGGTTCGACGATGAATCGTCTGTTCTGGAAGATGCATGTTGAGAAATAGTAAACAAGAAACGCCGACCGAAATGAAAATGTTTGCGAAAGAGGAGTAACCGGCACCACACATCGGCAGCAACCTTTCCTCAAGTACACTTACGCCTCACTCCCTCCCCCCCCCCCCCAAAAAAAAAAAAAAAAAATGTTGCGATGAACCTCTGTGGTTTTCGGCATGACATATTCTCTGCCACTTCAGAAGAAAAGCTTAAAGTAAGGGAGGCCGTCAGGTACAGTGGGGGCCTTGTTTCCTGGAAATAATAAAAAAAAAGACGCAAGGACGTTGTCGCTTGTATGCAGAGACAGCTGACACGTCGTGACTTCTCGCGTTTCCTTTCCGTCTAGCGTAGTTTCTTCCCAGTAGTCGAGAGCCAACTCGAAAACAAGAGGTTTCGTGCCAGGAGAGAACCATTCGTGTCATGCCGCATAACCTGTTTTGTCTAATTTCCGTGATACGCGTGGTCGTTGACGAGAGCAAGTGGCGATTCTGCACGTTCACTATAGTCTTTAGACGACTGCTTCGCGTGTTGTTGCTCATTGGCTTAATAATGCCGAAGCGCAGAAAATTCAGCTTTAAAGAAAATGTGCGGTAAGGAAGTAAACGTATTGTAAACGAAATCCCAACTCTAATTAAGTTCTAATGGAAATAATAATTGCACATTAGCCAATAAGGTTATTTTAAGTGGTTAAACCAGACTACCAACAAGAGAAAGGAGAAAAAGTGGGAGGGTAAAGAAATAAAGAAATATGAACCTGTAAACACAAGCCAACCTGAGATGTGTTTTCCAAGTTAGATTCCCAGTTTTTATTGATACTAAGAGTTCTGTTTCCGTTGTAACCCGGTATGATTACTGCAGCAGCATGAACGATACGCTAGCTGGTGGTGAACAAACTTTATTGGAATCACTGCAGCTTTATATACGATGCAGTGCTTACAGGGTTAAGACAAAAGGAAGGGAGACAATGATAGCTTGGTTTAGCAGCAAGGGAGTGGATGTGGGGAGAAAGGTGGCAGTCGAAGAATGTGCGCACGTACAGCTTGCTGGCTGGCTCACTTGGCAGACTATAACGTTCCTTTATTCTTACTTTAATACCACTGTGCTGGCTTCCGAGGTCGGGTAGGTATACCCTTAGGTGAGGTTGCATTCTGAAAGCTGCCTCGACGTCAGGAACTTGCTTTGGCATTAGAACTGGTTCACCACTCTGGCCTGTTTGAATCTCTGTAGCCACGTATGTTTCCCCATCTGTCGTGCGTGGAATTGACGCTAACGAGACAGTCATGGTCTCGTCAGTCAATGAAGGGACTGTGCTGGTTGTGTCCGGTCGACCGCCCAAATCTCAGGTTGCAGTAGCTTCGCCGAAATTTCGCAAGAAATATGGTCTTGCGTCCGCCGAGTTCAAAAATTTTAACCCAGCCGCTAATGTTGGCACACACAAGTTCATACGTAGTAGTAGTAGTAGTAGTAGTAGTAGTAGTGTAGTAGTAGTAGTAGAGTAGTAGTAGTAGTAGTAGGGTAGTAGTCGTAGAAACTTTATTTGTAGTTTTGCTTGTGAAGTCCCAGGGTGGAGCTCTCAGTCCAGGACCCCATTTGATCCTGCTATCCGGCTGGCCAGGTCAATCAGTCTTCGGTCAGTACTCATCTCAAATAGCAGCGTCTTAAAGCAGCGTTGAATGACTTCCATTGCTTGGTCCTTAAATGGGCACTAAAGGAAAATATCAAGTTTTGGCAGATTGATTCTTTACCTGCGTTGGAATTATCAACGCTTTCTGTGCGACAGTAAAAGATTTTTTTAAATTATTTTTTTTCGTCGAAAACAGCCCCGAGAGCTCCTGGTGCCGCTGCTCAATTTGATCGCCACGCCTAATGGAGGACGTGACGTCACCACCTTGACTGCCGATTTTCTGTGAATCAGAGAGCGTCCGAGAGCACCACGGCCCTAACATGTAGCAACAACTCTGGCTACTGCACATTTATTTATTGTGCAGTAATTTATTGCGCAGCATTTACTGATTTTTCGTCTGTAAGCCGTTCAATAATCAAAATAGAGCATCTGTCGTCGTTTACTGAGGTACCCACAGAGTGTGACAGAGGGCGCCACTCAGTTTCTCAATTTTGCTGTTTCCTTCCTTAAAAATGCTCTGTTCTCGCCAGGAATGATGAATTAGTTATTACAGAAAACCAAATATTTCAGCCTAGCTTAACTTAATCTTGCCCTTTGGTGTTCCTCGAAGTCTACACTTAAGTTTTTCGTAAAGAATTACTGTTATCGGCGTATTATTATTATTATTATTATTATTATTATTATTATGATTATTTATTATTATTATTATTATTATTATTATATTATTATTATTATATATGATGAATTGATTTGCGTACACAAGGACACAGAGGAAACAGGGAGAGAGCAGGCTGACAACTGCCACCTAGAGCGGCACAACGCCTGCCTTACTATTTAGAGGAAGGAAGATTGCAGGAGAGGAAGAGGAAAGAAATACAAAAGTTTAAGAAAAGAATTACGAAGACCTGGACAAAGATAAGTAACACACGAAAAGAAAGTCTATAAAAGGGTGGCCAGATCCACTTGGTCCATAAAAGTCAGCGAATATATTGTGACAAAAAGCACTGCAACCACAACTGATGTTGCCAGAGTGACTACTGTATAGGCTCTTTCTACCCAGCGGTTTCAAGTACTGGTGCGCATCACTTAGACACTGCCGGAGGAGATTCCACGTGTTCATTCATTCATTCATTCATTCATTCATTCATTCATTCATCATTCATTCATTCATTCATTCATTCATTCTTCATTCATTGGTTTCGGCACAGACTATAGAATTTTTGGCCCATCCCCAACGGTGGGTGTGAACCTATGGCATAAGACAATATCATCATCATCATATCATCATTATCTATAATGTTAAGCAGTCTTGGCAAACCTTACAAGAGGCACGCTTCTGTCTTTCTCTGTCTCTCAAGATGTTTGTTTGAAGACCGAAGCACATCTGGAAATAATGGGGCTTTCCGTTGAAGAAGTTTCATGTCCGGCCATGGTGAACCACGTCGCATTATCTGTTTCGACCGCATAAACACCTGAACTTTACATCGCCCACTGGCATGCTGTGCCCACCACCAGCATTCAAACTCGTTGTTTCGGTGACGCATCTCGCAGTTGCGGTGCATCATAGCAATAAGTTGACCTAATGCGATGAATCGTGAGTCCGAAAAAGGCAAATCTTCAACACCTAATTTCTGGAAAGGTGACGAGCATCACCTATTTTGGCGAAGTGACCCCTGCGCCTCCAAAACGAGCATTTGAGAAGTGCAGGCACCATTTTCCTCAAACGATGCTCGTATGAACGCTTCATGCGTTACCGTACGTACAGTCACGAGCAAAAGTTTATGGGCCAACTGGTTACGCAAATAATTTTTTTTTCGGCAGCCTGAGTACGTTGGTTTAAATCACGTGGCGTAGCCTAAGTGCACGTGTTTTGCAAATGTAACGCATTAAAACATCATACGCTGTGGAGCTGTTCTAGGAGTAATTTTATTTCTCGCTGGTGCCGTGGTCCATAAGTTATTGCTCGTGACTGTAAGCGCGTATTACGTGACAGCGATGGTGAATTCTTATTGTCTGCAGGAAATAATGGACCGGAATGCAGAAATGCCAGGCTTGAAGGTGCCATAATTTGACACCACGTCATTCGCTCGCTCGTTTGTAACGATGTATCTCTTCAGTTGCTTCCCTTTGCGTGCTCCAAGTCTTGCAATATCTTTTTTTCACTTGAGTCCGTAAGCACGAGCAACTCGAGACGGATAAGTAGGATAAAGTGGATGTATTGGATCCGTTTCCTATTAAGGTCGACAAAAACAAAGAACAACAAACGCTGCATTACGTTTAACAACGCCACAAAACCGCCTGATATTGAAAAAAAAAGCACAAAGAAAAGAGATAGAGGAAGTACTCTCAAATCTTCGAGAACACATGCTTGGTGTCGTGTCAGCCAGATGACTAAATTCAGATAAACACGGCACGCATTCAGGTGCGATTTAAGATATGAACTGTGCAGCGAGTGCTGACATATATAACGAACAATAGTATTCCCGTAGAGCTGTGCAATTCGAAGGGCCGTCGAGAGGAACGACTAGTCCCGCGTCGCTTTCCGTACTGCGTGGGCAGCTGAAGCCAGAGCGCCCGGCAAAGCCGCCACTGAGGAAACGAGGAAGAAGTCGTGCCTTTCCAAGGATTCGCGTCTATACATAAAGAAGGCAAGCAAATCGCTGCCGCCGCGGCCAGCCGTACGGCACGTAAAAAGCGGGTCTCTCGGTGACGCACTTTCTCCTCATGCCGAGGCCTATTTACCTTAGGCAAACAAGGGAGAGACGAGCGTTGGCTTAACCTTGACGCCCGTGCGTGCAGTTCAAGCACACGCCCAAGGATGTGTCTTTCGCGTGCGTCGGGAGCCTGTATAGAAAACTGCCGGCCGCGCCGCGGATTCCCAAGAAACTGAGGGCGGAAATTAGGGCCGAAACTTTCCAGAGCGTGATTTTGGGCGGTACCGACGATTACGTGCCGTATACAAACCGCGTCACTTCGGACGATACGGCTTGTCCAAACTCGTTGATGCGCGCAACTCTCCTCATAGATGCCTTGGCGCTTGCATGAGTTCGCTCTAAGAAAAAAAAAGTATGCGTTACTCTTTTTGGTTAGTCCTGACTCGCCACGCGTATGACTCTTTTTAAAGAGACACGTTCACTCTCTTTTGGCTCCCACAACTCTCCGTCGAGAGTCTAATGATCTTCAAGGAGAGGTCACGTGTCTCTTTAAAGAGAGTCTTTTACGTGGCGAGTCAGGACTTACAAATGAGTCAAAGGACACTTTATTGATGGGAGTGTTTGAAGAGAAGTGTTTGAAGCGGCCTCTTTTGAAGGCGAAGGAATTTCGAGTCTTCCCTGGGTGCTCTGACCACTTTCACGAGGGTTCTATATTTAAGGCATATAGCCCAGAGTATCGGCTGCCACAATGAATATAAAATTCTGCCCTATACTTCCAGTCAAATTTGAAATCATTACACCATACCTATCAAGCAAGAACAGTGAATGAGGCTCGAAAAAATCAACAACGAAGTGAAGTGCTTGACTTTCTGAGAAAAGTACGAATCGAGTTTGTTATCATTATTTCACAGCAATCAAATATGACTAAAACCGACCCTCCAACGTTCGTAACTTCATATTTCCCTCGTCCCTTTATCAGCTATTTGGCGCCGGCTAACCCTCCCAGTGATTGAACGTTCACAAATACCCACCAAAGTGGACGAGGGAGCGCTCTTTGTCGTGGCTCATCTGGTAAAGCATCGGACGCGCAATTCGAAGTTTGTGGGCTCCGATCCCGCCGCGGAAATGGCGATTTTTCGTCCGATTTGATTCCTTTCAATTTAGGTAATCATCATTACGCTACAATTAAAGCAACAAAAGTGATGTCCCCCATGCTTTCCTTAGCTAAATGCCTGTTGGTTTCATCAGGTGTGTCTAACAAAGAAAGGAGCCTCTCGAACAATTCCGCTTCTTTCGCACAAATTATATGTGGTTATTCAGGAATTTGTTACTATATGTTTCGCAGTGAAGCTAGTCTAGATATAATACGATCATGTTTTTTTTTTTATAATCTAAGTCGAAGGCAAGCGTAAAAGGGCGAGATGGTTCTTTCACTGTAATGCATAACCTTTCAGTGACAAGAAAAAATCGTGAAAGGGATGCGCTGGCTCTAGGAGCATCTATTTTTTAATAAGTTCAATACATATTAGATATCTGATCGTGAGACACTCCGGCACGATTTTCGTCACCTGGACGCCTGAAACGCGCAGCTTAATTCGGAGTACGCGTGCGTTTGGGCACTTCACCACCGTCAAAATGAGGCCGCCGCCGCCGATATTGAACCCGCAACCTGGAGCTTTACGCAGCCGGTACAGCTCGAGTCGTGGTTTCTGCGGAACTGTCGTAACCACACGAGCCCGCGGGGATATACCAGCCTGTGTCGTACGAATGGCGTGTTGCCAATGTGTCGCATCACACACAATGTCATGCATTTTCTTTAGCCTATGGGTAATATAACAATAATTATTGGGGTTTAACGTCCCAAAACCACGATATCACTATGAGACGCCGTAGTGGAGGGCTCCGGAAATTTTTACCACTCGGGGTTCTTTAACGTGCACCTAAAAATCTAAGTACGCGGGCCTGAAGCATTTCCGTCTCCATCGAAAATGCGGCCGCCGCGGCCGGGATTCGATCCTGCAACCTGCAGGTCAGCAGTCGAGCACCATAACCACTAGACCACCGCGGCGGGTTTTTTAGACTACGGCAATGTGAGCCTCTTAACGTCCAACAAGGCTAGGTACTTCGAAATGCCCCGTAATAAGGTGGGCTTGATTTAATCGCACTTTTGCCTCGAACGCGTGCTTATAATGACCGCTGAATGCTTTGTCCGTTCACGGATGCCGTCAGTTGAAAAGGTATCGTGGTAACAGCCGGGCTTTTACGTTGATGAAAATTGTTGCTTGGAAATATTTGTTTTCGTTCAAACAAGCGCCTAATTGAATTCCTCCACGGTAACCTCGGTGTTCTCTTTACTCCTTTGAGAATATTGGGAGAAATAGCAGCAGTGCGACATTATTTATGATGTTTCACACGAGAATTTCCTCCTGCTCCTGTTTTCGTCCTCATCGTCATTATAATCATCATTATTGTGTCCGATAACCCGCCGCGGTGGTCTAGTGGTTATGGTGCTCGAGTACTGACCCGAAGGTCGCGGGATCGAATCCCGGCTGCGGCGGCCACATTTCGATGGAGGCGGGAAATGCTAGAGGCCCGTGTACTTAGATTTAGGTGCACGGTAAAGAACCCCAGGTGGTCGAAATTTCCGGAGCCCTACACTACGGCGTCTTCCATAATCATATCGGGGTTTGGGGACGCTAAACCCCAACAGTTATCATTATTATTCTGTTCGATGTTCATTTCAGAATGCCGCACGAAAGTGACGTTCTAGCGAAAACTGCAACCTACAATAATAAAAAAATCACAGCATATCCACGGAGTGAATGGTGATGAGTGGGCGAAGCTACGGAGGTTCATCGGTAAACCGTGAATCTTCCGTGAATTCTGCCCAGTACATCATCAGCGACGTGAGATCGGGCCGTTTATACTAAAGGTTCGATGAGAGTTATGACGACTTGCAGCTCACTTTAATTTTACATGTACGCTTGAATTTTCATTGTTTAGAAAACCATTGCTTTAGAAAACATCTGGCGTCTTTCGTTAAGCAGCTGGTGTCTTTTCGTTTTGCTTTAGAAACATCTGGCGTCTTTTCGTTTTGCTTTTAGAAAACATCTGGCGCCTTTCGTTGGTTTATTTCATCAATCAACGGCGTTTTGAACAAAATTTTTATTGTTTAATCACGCACAGGAGAAATCTCGCCAGGCACTACCTTGGAGGTAAACAATGGCTGCTAATGGGAATGAGAGACAGAAGAAGTCGGCTTTTAGCTAACACTTACACTTCTACTTCTACTAACGTTTCCTACTGGAACATTCCAATGGCTGCTAATGGGGAAGGAGAGACAGAAGAATTCGGCTTTTAGTTAACGCGCACGCTGCGAATTTTTTATTGTTCAGCAACGCACAGGAGAAATCTCCCACCGGCACCACCTTGGAGGTCAAGATCTGGTACTAGCGTTAAGACTGGTTACGCACTACGATGGGGACGAATGGGTGCCGCTTTAAGGAGCTTCGCCCCTTAAAAAAAAAACTGGGGAGGAGTGAAGCATGCTGCGAAGGATGTTCCAGCTCAACTAATGTGAAACATGCGGAGGGACGAAGCATGCAGTGTGCGCCGGCGTTCCCACAGCAAAATCTTTACTCTCTAATGCTTTACTCGCCACCGGTCCACTAACGCATCGTCACTTAGCAGATATGTTTCAAGAAGCGGTGTTTCAAATAGATGGCTTTACCGTAGAGATGTACGTTTGTGTCTCTGGTTTAAAATAAGAAACTTGAGCGCCTTGGTAAACTTGGTCAGGGATTTTGACACCGCTGCTAAGCCAAACATAACATTTTAGGCAGTAACGACGAACCTTTAACTCATAATATGCTATCATGGGCGGGTGGCGAGTAGCGAGACAGACAGACAGACAGACAGACAGACAGACAGACAGACAGACAGACAGACAGACAGACAGACAGACAGACAGACAGACAGACAGACAGACAGACAGACAGACAGACAGACAGACAGACAGACAACGAACTTTATTCGATCCTGAGGAGTTACGACGCCCTAACGGGAGGCCGTTGTAACTGCTGGAGGAGGAGGAGGAGAGAGATTGAGGAAAGGAAAAGGCGCAACTTCTGCAACCCTAATTGGGAGCACGGCTCAGCGCCATTGTAACTGCTGGCCGCGCCCACGTAGAGGACAGAACGCCGTGACGCTCCGCCCTTTCCTGGGCCCTCTGGATAGCCTGGGCTTGCTGTCGGAGTGCCGTGCTTCTGATGGCCTCCTCCCATTCGGCTTCGCTGGAGAGAAGGGTTTGAGGCAACGCGGGACATCGCCAGAGCATGTGAGCCATGGAGCAAAAGGTTTCACTGCAGTCGGGGCAACCGGGGTCAACGTCCGAGTACATCTTACTGAGAATGCCCCGCGACGGGAAAGACCCCGTCTGCAACATTCTCAGAGTAGCTGACTGAGCTCTGCTGAGCTTCGGGTGAGGAAGAGGATAGACTCTCCTGCCAAGTTGGTAATGCTTTGCTACCTCATTAAATGTCAGAAGTGGATCATTATGCTGAGTCCCTTCCTGCCCCTCCGGAGCCTCCAGACCGCCGCGGCGCGTGAGTTCTCGCGCACGATCGTGGGCCAGCTCGTTGAGGTTTGGGAAGCCCTCTAGAATGTTCTTCCCCATGTGTGCAGGGAACCAAGTGATAAAATGAGAGCCGGGACAAGCCCTCTTCTCTAGAATGGAGGCCGCCTCTCGAGCGAGGTTGCCCGATTCGAAAGCTCTGATTGCCTCCCTCGAGTCGGTGTAAATGTAGGAACGCTCTGGGTCAGACAAGGCCAACGCTACCGCAATTTGCTCCGCTATACCCGGGTGGCCGCCCTTACTGAGGCGGAGGAGCGAAGCTCCCCCGCCCGTCTATAACCGACAACTCGAACATTCTCCTGTTCCCGTACTGCGCTGCATCGACAAAGACGGCCGGTGGAGTCCATGTCATCTTTAACTCTCCTCAAGATGGCTCGTGCACGGGCTTTACGTCTACCCTCGTTATACTGCGGATGTACGTTTCGCGGGAAGGGCCCCACCATGTAGGTCGCCCTCGTTTCCCGACTCAGTGTTGTCCGCCGTTCCTCCATGATCCTAGAAGCCATGCCAACTTCGTCAAGGATTCTCCTGCCAGCCTTTGTTGACGATAGCCTAACCACCTGGGCGGTGACCTGCGCCTCTATTATCTCGTCTATGTTACTGTGCATCCCGAGTTGATCTAGCCTGTCGGGGCTCATGAAAATAGGCAAGCCTAGGACTTTCTTGATGCTCTTGCGCATGAGCGTATTTAACTTCCTTTTCTCTGTTTTAGTCCATATTAGAGCTGACGCCATATAATTAATATGGCTCATGAGAAACGCGTGGTACATCCTAAGGAGGTTGTCCTCACTTAACCCCTTCTTGCGGTTGGACACCCTAGCGATTAACCTTAGCATATTCTCTGTCTTGGCTGTAACGTGGGTAATTGTTTTGGCATTACAGCCCTCGCGTCTATGAGCAGGCCTTGGATTTTGACTGAGTCGACTCTAGGAATTTTCTGTCCACTCGCATATAATGCCACGGGGAGCTGGTTTAAAGGTGTTACACCTCTAACTCCTTGCCTTGCCGGTCTGTAGAGTAACAGCTCCGACTTACTCGGAGACAGCTTGAGACCCGTGTCCGCGAGGTAGGTCTCCGTCTCGTCCAAGGCCGCTTGTAAAGCTTGCTCGATGTCCGCTAGGGAACCCCCTGGGCACCAAATCGTGATGTCATTCGCGTAAAGTGCGTGACCCATGCCCCGGAGGCCACCCAGCCTGTCTGAAAGACCCTTCATGACTATGTTGAAGAGCAGTGGTGAGATAACTGAACCCTGGGGGGTACCCCGAGGTCCCAATTTGTATTCGCTTGACCGAATCTGCTCCGCTTGAATAGTAGCAGTTCTGTTGATGAGGAACGACCTGACAAAGGCCTGGAATTTGACTCCCAGGCCCATGCCCGCCGTGGCCTGCAGTATGTATCGATGGAACACTGTGTCAAACGCCTTAGTGAGATCCACGGCTAGAATCCCCCTCACGTCCCGAGTGCCGCTATCAAAGATTTGCTTCTTCAGCATTAGCATACATCTTGCGTAGATAGCCGTGCCGGAAACCCATCATATTATGTGGAAAGAGGTCCATACGCTCTATATACCCGGAAACCCTGTTCAAAATCGCGTGTTCTGCTACCTTACCTATGCACGAAGTTAGCGATATCGGTCTCATGTTATCCAAACAGGGGTTTTTCCAGTGTTTGGAATCCGTATCACCGAGGCCGCTTTCCATTCGTCAGGCACATCTCCTTCCTCCCATACTCTGTTGATCTCCTCGGTTAGTATTCCACTGCCTTATCGTCCAAGTTCCGTAATAGTCCGTTAGAAACCTTATCCGGCCCCGGACCGATCTGCTATTTAAATTGTGCAGCACCACCCTTATCTCCGATTCGGTGAAGAGCGCGTCCAGATCCTCCACCGTCGCGAACTCGATCTGCGGATGTAGAGATGAGATGTAGAGGATGTAGAGAGGGCTACTAAGGTAGTACAAACGGAAGCGGGAGTAGCGAGATTTACCCATTTTTTGTGGCGCATACCCGTTTATGATGGACCGTAAAGACGGCATGACACGCCGGCGTGACGACGACATTGCACGCCAACAAGGCGAGACCCTAAGGTGCTTAGACCTTAAAACTTTGCGCTTACGCATCACTTCAACTGCGAAAGAAAATTCTGCGTGGATTCATTCATTCATTCATTCATTCATTCATTCATTCATTCATTCATTCATTTCTACGGCCATGGCCGCCCTTACCGAGCGGCCGTGCTATTTACTATCCGTGCTGTTGCGGTTGAACCGGCCCCTTGCGTGGTGAGAAACTCGTAACGGACATTTAAGCGGCACCATTACAGGCATTTTCTTCATATTGTAGTCGTTTGCTTAAAGGATAAAAGGGAAACTTGAATTCTGTTCAGTATTATTTTGATTGTGTAGGTTACAAGTAAAGCTGTTTGGGTGGGCAGCCGAACTCCGACATAAC
This sequence comes from Rhipicephalus sanguineus, assembly GCF_013339695.2. Classification (NCBI taxonomy): domain Eukaryota; kingdom Metazoa; phylum Arthropoda; class Arachnida; order Ixodida; family Ixodidae; genus Rhipicephalus; species Rhipicephalus sanguineus. The sequence continues at coordinate 77,075,494 of NC_051177.1, read as the reverse complement.
CAGATCATGCACGGAGGCTTGTGAGGATGAGTTAAGCTAGGCGTGCCTTAAAGTATTTGATTCCATACACGTGCTAAACTTAACAGTTTTGAACTTAACTGTGTTGACCAGCTTGTAGATAGCGCACGTCATTGCGAAGGAATGTATAACTTCGAGGATCGTAAAAAATCACAGCATATCCACGGAGTGAATGATGATGAGTGGGCGAAGCTGCGGAGGTTCATCGGTAAACCGTGAATCTTCCGTGAATTCTGCCCAGTACATCATCACCGACGTGAGATCGGGCGCGTTTATACTAAAGGTTCGATGAGTTATGACGACTTGCAGCTCACTTTAATTTTACATGTACGCTGTGAATTTTCATTGTTTAGAAAACCATCGCTTTAGAAAACATCTGGCGTCTTTCGTTAAGCAGCTGGCGTCTTTTAACGCGGTAGCGTTAGGGCCCGCTCACGCTTGCGGCAAGCCTGCCGCAACAGCGCGGTGCCGCACAACGTCGGCCGTCGCCGCACGCGCGAGAGTTGTCCCACTTGTACGGCAAGCTTCGCCGGCGAGCCTCCGAAAAACATGGCTGCACTGCCAAAAGCGGTTGTCGTCCACCTCGAATCTATCAAGCGGCCGTCGTGTGCTCTGTAGCCTGTAAGCTCCGAACTGATGTTTCCATTTCATTTAGATTCATGTCCTTAAGCTTCGACAGCAATGTATTAGTTCCAATTCGGCCCCATTTTTGAGAGCCGTAGTCAAATAATCGATGCTGTAGGCTTAGCGAGTCGAGATGGCCGCTTCCGAATGCTCGGAGGACATAGATTACGCGTTTGTTAGTTGCTTCTAATCCTCCATAGCTGGCGCCACTTGACCTCGCGCCAGCTTGACGACACTTCATTTGGTTTTACGCGACGCTTTTGTAATGCCGGACAGACTAAAACGCTCTTTTGATGCTGAAACCATGCCTGGCAACGACACAGACGAAATCCGCACTTCTAGGGTGAGAAACGCGGGGTAAAAAGCAAGCAGCTCGAAGCGTCCCGCGGCAGACACAGATGACGTGGAAAGCCGAAAGCAGACGCGGTGCGCCGTAGTCATGGCAACCGCTCCTCCGTCGCTGATTGGCCACGTTGCTCTCCGGCAGACGGAGAACGGCACAAAATGGGTCTCGGACCTATTCTGCGAACGGCAAACAACGGCTGACGTGCGCGAACGAAATCGCTTGCGCACGGCAGCCTGAGAACGGAAAACGGCAAACGGCGAACTGCCGTGCCGCTAGCGTGAGCGGGCCCTAAGAGAGCTCGTGTCGCAGAAATTCCGCTGTCGGCGTCGGCACCGTTGGTTGTGAGCGGAAAATCATCCGTGAGCGAAAAATCGAGAAAGTAGCAAATAAAATAAACGATAAAATCTTCGGTCCCAATGAGGATCGAACCCGGGCCGTTCGCGTGGCAAGCAGGTGTCTTGCCACAAAGCCACGATGTTGCTTGCAGCTGCTTCGGACAAAAACACTACATAAATGTCATGTAGTGAAAGGAGTCTCGACGCACTTTGTTCGGCAGGTGTCACGACGAAAACGAGCCTATACGGTAGGCGCATTCGCGAGGCCATCAAACTACGTCGAAAAACGCCGGGATAGTGCAGCCATCGCCGCTAAATACACACACGAACTTTCAAACAGCTCTAAAAATGGACAACTATGTCCATCTAGAGGAAAACATATCAAGCCAACGCAGCAAACGCTAGATAATGTGCTGCCATCTGTGAGGCATTGTGAGAAATATGTCTCGACTTTTCATGGCATCCGAGAGGGCCGCCCGCGCGGCGTATATCTTGGAGGCCATGCGACTCTTGCTTTAGATTGAAAGCCTGTAAATTCGCGCGCGTGCGTGCGTGTGTGTGTGTAACAATACACATTAATAAGTATGCACTTAGTGGTTGAAGTGCGCACTAGGGGCCGGATTTCGCTATCGCGTTCAACTCTTAAAGGCGAAGCTTAAGGGTCCCCCAATTTTTCGTTTTGCTTTAGAAACATCTGGCGTTCTTCCGTTTTGCTTTTACAAAACATCTGGCGTCTTTCGTTGGTTTATTTCATCAATCACGGCGTTTTGAACAAAATTTTTATTGTTTAATCACGCACAGGAGAAATCTCACCAGGCACTACCTTGGAGGTAAAGAATGGCTGCTAATGGGAATGAGAGACAGAAGAAGTCGGCTTTTAGCTACCGCTGCGAATTTTTTATTGTTCAACAACGCACAGGAAAATCTCCCACCGGCACCACCTTGGAGGTCAAAGCGTAAGACTGGTTACGCACTACGACTACGACTACGAGGGACGAACGGGTGCCGCCTTAAGGAGCTTCGCCCCTAAAAAGTGTACGTTAGACAACTTGGCACCCAGTATACTGTTATGTGTTCGATAAACCTTCCCTTTGCAGTGCAATGTATAATTTGCACACAGTTAGGGACAGGTGGTTGCTCTCCTATGGTCGTCTACGTTGTACTCTGAGTCACCTCTGGGGTGATTCCACGAGAGATCGAACATGCCTGTCCGTCGCAATTTTTGTTTTGCCTGGGTTTTTATATGTTATGTGGGCACATTCAAAGTGCACGGAACCGAAAATTTTATTTCCAAGAAACGCTCCCAGCGCGCCAAAAAATTTTGAAGGTGGCGGCGCGGGCCTCCTGCTTTTGCTTGCTGCAATGTTTTCGGATTTCACGGCCGAATTTAACGCGAACTATAAATGTGTTCGAAAAGTTTTTTTGCTGGTTTTAATACGCATTACTGTGGATTACATCCATGCTTTTTATGCCGTCCTCAAAAAGGATAAAATGTAAAAAATGGCAAACACGGCCGAAATAAAAAAAAAGGTCCTATGTTTGAGGCGCCTTGGCGCCTTTGCTATTTTAAACAGAAGCTTGAAAACAATGTCAAATATAGAAAAGAGCCTTTGCAACATTTATACGGAAGATCATTTTCCTACGGGCAGCGCAAAAAAAAGAAAAAAATAGTTAAAGAAGCAAGTTTTTTCAAAAAAGTACAGTTTCAAAAATAAAATAAAAAAACCCCTCTCTCAATTTGACGACAATGTTTTATCGAAGAGCGCTTATGTCAGTGAACACGCGGTTTTACACGGTTTATCTGCATAGAGGCAACGTTTCGGCCCTGAATTGGCCGATTAATTTCTTCATCAGTTAACGTAACGAACATTTAAACGGCGCCATTCCAGGCATTTTCTTTAACTTGTAGTCGTTAGCTTATAGGATAAAATTGGTTCACCGGCTTAGCCAGTAATTCCCATCGATGCTGGTTTTTTCGGCAATTAAGCTACATTTTTGTCAGGCGCTTCCAAAAGGGCTGAAACAGAGGTTGTACTCATGCACGACCGCATTTATTTGGTTGGGGGAAAACACGAAAAACTCAAGCACGTAACCGTTTGATAAATGTTATTCACTTTGTTAACTACTAAATAACTGGCGCTAATGACTGCTCAAGAGAAATATTTGCAGTGGCTTAGCTCAGCTATGCCAGGATATACGTAGCGTTAGCAAAGGTTCAGTTGATTATTCTGAGTTTTCCAGATTGTCTAGAATTAGCTTGATTGTCATGCTTACTGCTGCTCCAATGACATACGCACGGTATATGTATTACGTGGCACATGCATATTTATTTTCGCTCAACGTTAGGTTGCTTCTTCATTCTTCGTACGCTGAACCGCTAATTGCCAGGCAACTACTTCGGGATCGGATGACATAAGCTTCTCGGCTCTTCTACGCCGTTGAGCCGCATTTGCGCTCTCCTTCTCCATGGCGTTACCCACCTGCAAGCGCCAGTCAGAGGCGCTATCAAGCGGCACCAGGGCATTGTCAGACGGCGACTGCACAGCGAAGGCGAATAGCTGCGCGCACCATGGCTACGACGTTACCCCTCTCGAATGCGCAGAGCAGCAGCGCCGAGTCGCGCGCGCCGGCGCCAGTCTGTCTGCCCGGCTACGACGCCACTCACGCGCTGTCCGCCACCAGCAGCGGCGAGCCGCGCGCGGCGGTGGCGGACAGCGCGTGAGATGCCGGCTCCGCACTGATCCTCGCGCATGCGCAGCACGGCTCATGACGATCTACGCGAAATCGGCTCCGGCTAGGCAAGTGTAGCTAACGCTACAAAACAGCATACGGTATAAAACCGAACGAGAGAGCAATTTAGACGGTGATGGAGACCTGAAGCGATAAAGAATCGTCGAACAAATCATATTGCAGGGATGTTGTGGAACATGGAATGCCGCTAGGAACTGGTACTTACTGCATGCATATCTTGAGGTTTAGCGTAAATAAACGACGCAGGGTGACAGAAAACACAGGGACACTACACTGTGGCGTTCTCGCGTTTTCCGTAGTCGCGCGTCATTCCACTGCGTTAAACTTCAAGCATTGCAATAAAAACGAGCCCACCAGCTGATCGATTTTGTTGAACTTGTTGAGTGAAACACAGGAAGACGAAAAAAAATCAGAAAAGAAAAACCAGGAGGCCTTCCTTTATCTGGAAAGTGGGGGCAAGAGAAGCCAGGCGTGTGCGTGCCTGACGCACTAATGTTTCTTTCTCTCGTTATTTCTTTCTTGCTTTCTTTATTTCTACCGCACTGCGCAATGTTCTCTCCTCGCTTCTTCTTTCCTCCATGCCGGGAATCGCACCTTCATCCTCATGCTTAGCAGTGCGACACTTAAAGAGACACTAAACAGCAAAACGCTTTTTCTCGCATTAGGAAAGTAGTCTTCCACGATACCAAAAACACCACGCTTTCTGCGCGAAGACGCTTAATAAGCGAGAAAACGCGCAAAAAGAAAATACAGGTGGCGACGCCACCTTGGAATTCCCGCACCGTTTGCTGTGACGTCACATATCTTTGACGGCGCCTGCTTGGGCCTACGTAGTTCCTAATCGGTTAAATCGAAGTACATTGTCCTCTGAGGGGCCAGAGACTTGACATGACAAGTTTGTGGAAATTTCGTCGAGCCAGTGGCGCCAAGATCAGTTAAATGCTCTTTGAAGTCTTTTACGTCAAGAATTACAAAGTTCGGCGCGAAATTTAAAAATGAAACTTTGAACTTGGTTTTCTCCTCCAATAATAAACCTATGGTGGTGAAATAAACTACACAAGAGTTCTCCGAGCACACTTTATCAATCTAAACCAATTCGTTGTTTCTCTTTAGTGTCCCTTTAAGTTATTGCGGGCAACAACGACGCTTACGCGTTCATATCAGGGCAACAATGAAATGTGGCAACGCAACGTGAAATGACACGTGACCTCCATAAAAGACCAGACTGCCATTTCAGAAGCAAGGTGCGGGAGCGGGCTAAATTGGTATTCCATAATGTTAAAGCTTCAGCGCAAAAAGTGCACAGCAGACAAAGAAACCACGAGGACAAGCACTGACTTCCGTCTGTCATTTATGAAATCAACACACAGATATATACCTGAAACACGTGATCACAAGCATATCTAAGTTCGAGGGCGATTAAACAAACTAAAACCAAAAAGCAGCAAAACTACGCGGATCATCACGTGCACGTGAATTTAAGTAAGTGCGATAGATGGCTTGCTGACGCAACTTCCATTAGCTATCGCCGCCGCCTGAGTGATGATCCTGGTGCTGTCGTTAGGTTGAGTCGCCAACACTGTTGTTTTGTCAAATTGATTTTACTTTGTTTTACCGCTCTCGTGTTCGGACAGATATGGGTGTGATCACGTGCGTCAGGTATATGTTTATGTGTTGCTTTAATAAATGGATGGAAGTCAGCGCTTATGCTCGTCGTTTCTTTGTCTCCTGTGCATTTTTCGCGCTGAAGCTTTAGCGCCATGTCAGAAATGGCCGATCGCCGACAAGTCCACGATCGAGAGAGGATGAATTATTGGAAAACAGCGTATACAAATAAGCGTGTGATTGGTACACTTTCAAGGGCACCGCATTTCTCTAAGCTCGCCGGCGCCGGGTTTCCCCCGTACAACGCTGCCACTGTGAGTTATAAAAGCTTCGCTTAACGATCCTAGTGAAGGTGAGGCACTCCAATATGTAAAATAAACAAGATAAAAAGTTACAGGTTTTGGTTTTTTAAACCACATTCTCTTTCCATATACTGAGCAAGGGAATGTCAGTTAGCAGAGATTTGGCTATTACTTAGTCAACTGGCACAGCTAGCATTGTTGTTGGTAACAACAGATAGCCCTAATCCTTAAACTCACATCCTTGCCCTTTTGTCCATACGAAGATATTGCGTTCAAAGAAAACGAACGTGTTGAATAAGACACCGTTAACTTGCGCGGCCACGCAGTCAACGCTTGAGAGCCACCGCTCGGATGGTAAATGTTGCTGCGGTCGACATCTCCATTGCTATGTTTATACGTGTGCGCTCAGGAAAGGAAGGGGAAAAGGTGGGTGTGAATTCATTCTTCGACTTGTAAATTTTATTCTTTAGCAAGGAGCACATGGCAGCTCGTATATCTCTGTTGAAATGATCACAAGGAATCCTCAAACCGCTCCGTGTTTGACTACTGTCCCTTCGTTAGAATCCCAAGCCCTGTTTGGCGCTACAACTCATGTTTGCCTCACATGTACAGCAGTGATGCGTGACGCATTAGAAGCAGCGATGCGCTCAGGATTTGTATCTCCAATGCCTGCTACGTACGTTACATTTGGGTGTTCTTTGAAGCGAATTGCGAAGTATAAAAAGGTACATGCATAGGTCGTATACCGCAAGCGGGAGACGCGTACATATTGGTCGCTTTTAGTGAAATTGTTTGACCGTGTGTACAACTGCGTTGATATCAGCTTAGTGAACTGCATAACTGCAGTTCCTGTATATGGCTCTGCAACTGCAGTAACTAATGGTTCCGATACAGTAACTAATTGTCAATCAAATGCGGATCATGCGCGCACGCGTACGTCGCTATGTAAAATAAATTGTTAAAACATGCAAAGTCTCAAGCGGACTGGGATTGGCGCGACATTCAACGGCTCCAGTGTACGCCTCTAAATGTGAAGGAACCATCGATTTGCCAAGACTTGTCCATTACACCAGCGCAATTACGGCGAAGTAACCATCGAACGTGGAATTGCGCTGCAGGATTGATAAAAAATTATATAATGTCCCACTAAAGGGAACCATGTGGGGATGCGAAGCAGCGCATGGGTCGACTTGAAGTTCCGTTCATCACGGGCACCTTGCCCGATGTTAACGCGTCATTGCAAGTGGGCACACCATGAATTCACTGTAGTTGCTGTTGCTGTTACCCGTCCCCAACTCTTGTTGGAGAACGCCACGGGGTCCATCGCGCGTCTGCAGAATCTCGTTCCCCGACGCCATCACATCATTGCTGAGAGTGTAAGGGGGAGAGGCCACAGCGTCTTACCCAGCCCCTTACACAGGCCCGAACGCGCTAGCACGTGCCAGCACACATGGTTTTGTCTACGTTACGCCAAGCTAGGACAGCATACGGCAGCCCGGGCCCCCAAAGTGCTCTGCACGTATCATCATAAAAGCGTTGAAAAAAAGAGGAAGAAGACTTCTCCTCGCCGCGAGCGCGCGCTCAGATGGCTATGCTAGGTGGTAGAAAGCGGGCGGTCGCCAAGGCACGGAGACAGCCCCGAGCATAAGCTGCTTCGCATCTAAAGAAATTTCACCATCTCCCATTAAAGGGAACCATGTGGGATGCGAAGCAGCGCATGGGTCGACTTAATGTTACGTTCATCACGGGCATCTTGCCCAATGTTAATGCATCCTTGCAAGTCGAGCACACCATGAATTCACTGTAGTTGCTGTTGCTGTTCGCCATCACGTGATTGCTGAGAGAGTGGAAGGGGGAGCCACAGCGTCTCACTGTGCCCCTTACAAAGGCCCGAACGCCCTAGCGCGTGCCAGTGCGTTCTGACTAGGATACAACGCGTTGATTCACCGCGCGTCTGCAGAATCTCGTTCCCCGACGCCACCCCATGATTGCCAAAGAGCTATGGCCAAACTTGAGCCGTACTGAAGTGGTCTTCACTCCGAAGCAGACCGAGCTGACTGAGTAGACGAGCCACGTAAAAAGCTGAAAGAAGGTAGGGGATCACAAGCTCCTCCGATGGCTCCAGCCTTGCACAAGTAGTGCAAGCTGATCAAATTATTTTATATGCAAAGAAGCTGCTGCTTAGCGTCCACCGCATGAAACGCTTGACAGGCACATCGGCGCTATGACAGTCACGAGTTGAACTGGGACCTTTTCAGAATCAACGAGTTTGTACCCGAGTTCGCGCCAGCGCCAAGTCCTGTCAGTCTCTTGTCTTGTGTATCTGCGCTGTTGCCTGCCAGTTTGATTGACAGACGCCCGGGGTGAAGATCGGATCCGCCCATCGCGTTTGCTCTTGCCCATGAGCAGTGCTCAGGCTGCTACGCCAGCGGGCGGCACTATTCATCTTTGAGCTTAATCGCGCAGACTATGCACACATGCACGAACTAGAGGTTACATCATCACGTGGCTATGATGTCTCGCATTCAGTTTCACCGCGTTCACGACGTACCTCTAACAGCCGTGAAGCAAGCGCCTGGTGGAATTTTCGGCGAGAAATGTTACTATGTACTTGTTTGTGGAGACATTGTTTCTACCGATTTGTTACTGCAGACAGGTATTCAGACGTGTAATGCAAGTAGCAGTAACCTGTCCATTTATTTGTCTGTAATATTCGAGAGAAGCGAAGCGAGCTGCACGAGAGTGCTGCATGTGCGCCCTTTTGTATTCGAGAGTGGAAATTTCCATGTTGCAGGTGGAACGAAAGAAATTGCCCGAAAGAGGACAAACGCCCACGAACGCCCCTGTGGGAGGCGCGATGTGCATTTGGCAAAAAGATAGCGCAGCAATCACGCTGACGTCGCTGCACTGTTGAAATGTTGACTGTGTGGCAGCGCTGACGCGTTCGCGCGCGGTGTTCCTTTGAAACCAGCCGCAAATGCCGTACATGCGTTTGTGGCGCCATGTTCGTTGTTGTAGCCATTTTTCAGCACTGCTATCATTCACTTCGCACTGTCTTCCTATCATGACCGCCGTAGTGCGAGCTCGGAGCAAACTCGTGTGTCCGAGAAGCTCGGGCCATCCTGCATAGCACTCCTGAACCAGTCTGTCGCGCAGTCTATGAAATCGGATCCGAAGGGAACGTTCTAAAGAGGGTAAAGAAGATGCCAGGAATGGCGTCAACAAAGTCATTCTTCTTTCAAACATAGCAACACACTTCCAGTCAAGCTCTGGCTAGAGCAAAAGGACTCTTCGTTACCTGGAGTATAAATTGTATGATATGCAACAAACCAGAAACGATAGACCACATATTTTTGGATTGTTGGGACGCAGTATTTTTATGTGACATTCTTCAACGCACTTTAAAGAAAGAAGTGCCGGTTGCTCCCTATGATATTCGCTTCCTTCACAAATATAACAGGTTTCCCATATGACATGGTTATGTTGGTATGCATGCACAACATATGCAAAACGAGAATGGCGGTGCAAAATACTGATCTGGAAGCTCGTTTCGCTGGAGAGTATTCCATCGAATGTGCAATATATTGAAGAGAAACCTATCGAGTTCACGAAGAACCACCAGTATGGACGTGTATGTTGGATGACCTGGTTTTATTAAAGCGGTTTTAAATCTTCGACCTCCCCAGGTCGACCTTTCTAAATATCACTATCATTGTTATGCGTCTTGTTTGTATTTGTGTGTTGAATGTGTATGTTTGGGACATGAAATTGAAAACAATGCGTAATAAAGAAAGAAAAACCGACATGGCTTTGTGGTAGAATACTGGGCTCCCCAACACAAGGACCCACGTTCAGACCCCGTTCCATCCTGGATATCTTTTTCTTATTTAGTTTGCCTTTATTATTTCGCGCGATCACGGTTACGGACACCGGCGGCGGCGGGTAACTATGGCGCCGAAAACGACCGTTGTTGTGATCTCATAACAGCTGTCGCTGTAAAAAGGCACCAGCATATATTGCAGCATTCATGCTGTCCATAGGTGCTACTACACAAGCACCCATGAGGAAGTGCAACAGGCCTACTGTCTCTTCTAAGGTGGCTTATACATTTGACGGTACGTCTCAAATTGGACCGCTTCGTTGTTCCTCATAGCAAAACAAGGATGTTGCACGAACGCCAAGACCGAAATTTCGTTAGCTAGGCTCACTTGTGAGGGTCTCGAACACGGTGGCTCCGCTGTGTGAAGACATCCCATATCGAGAAGGCTGCATTAGCTGCGCCTCGGGCAACAGGGCGTGACATCCTCTCCAAGAGCTCCAAATGTCTTCTTCATAATTTTCTATATGCCATCGCTTCCGTCAGCGTTCACGCTGCTACCCTGCAAGACCTTCGAATCACTACCGACATTTTCTGTGGCGGGCTCTTTAATGAAGTGTTGTGCCTCGGCGCCGAGGCCATAAAAGCGCCAAATCGAGCGACACAAGGCGAGAAGATCAAGGGGCCGCAGGCAGATCGCATCGCCTCTGCTCAATAGAACCACGATGGAGACGGCATCGATGACAGCCAACGACGGCGCGCCGTTCTTTCTGCCGCGGGACCCGCGCACGGCTCACTGGTACTTCTCGGGCAACAAGCCGCTAATAACGCTTCTGATCGTCGCCTATGTCTACATCGTTAAGGTGGGCGGTCCGCGGTTCATGAAGAACCGCAAGCCGTACGACGGCATCAAGCCGCTGATCACTTTCTACAATGCCTTCATGGTGGTGTGCAGTGCTTACTATGTCTACGCTTTCTTCACGACCGCGTACATCCGCATTGGTTACAGCCCGATCTGCCAGGGTATAGACTTCGACGCCAGAGACGAAGGCACCATGCATCTGCTGAACCTCTTCTGGTGGTACACGATGGTCAGGATACTCGACTTTCTGGACACCTTCTTCTTCGTGCTCCGCAAGAAGGATTCACACGTATCCTTTCTGCACGTCGTACATCACACCATGGTCGCCTTCAACGGGTGGTTCGGAATCAGCTACGGTGCGGATGGCCACTCGATGGCCTTTACGGTCATCAACGGCTCCGTGCACGTGGTGATGTACACATACTACTTCCTCAGCTCTCTGGGGCCCGAGGTGCAGAAATACTTGTGGTGGAAACGCTACATTACGCAGTTGCAACTTGTTCAGTTCGTAGTGCTATTCGTGCATTCTCTGCTGCCGTTCTTCTTCAACTGCAACTACCCCAGGTCGCACACGTACATTTTGATGCCACAAGCCGCTTTCTTTCTTCGGCCTCTTTATGAACTTTTACGTCCAAAGCTACCAGAAGAAGACGCATGTATCGACGAAACCTGTAGCTAACGGCAAGATGCACTAAGGCAGGCTTGGAGATTTCTTCCTAGAAATGCGCCCTCGTGGATTTTACGCGCAAACCTATGAATAATTACGGCTTAATCATCAATGGCCAAACTATACCGTATATTCAACCATACAAGTTTCTGGGTGTCATAATTGACAGGGATCTCTCATGGAGCCATCAGGTATCATACATAAAAAAGCGGTTGATCGGCATCTGTCATCTATTGAAGTTATTCGCAGGAAAGAATTTAGGAATGTCACCAAGTGCTATGCTACAGCTGTACAGGGTACTTTTCCTCGGATTCCTGCGGTACAGCTTGCCCGCATTACCCATCGCAAGCAAAACAAGCCTACGAATATTAAAAAGTGGTGAGGCCCAAGCGCTTCGAATTTGCCTAGGCTTGCCTCTTAGCGCATCGATGGTGGCATTTACGGCGATCGCCAGAGACCACCTCGTCAAGACACATATTGACGTTGAAGTACTCAGGACACTATAAGACATCTTGCTCGGACTCCCCGCCATTACCTAGCCTCTTTACCAGCAGACAGACCATGCACATCTTTTTGCCGAACGGTAGGCGCGTATCGCGAGTCTTTACCAACATGCTTCTCGCCTGCCGCGAGACCTTCGATTCCTCCGTGGTGCCTGATTCAGCCTATCATCAGCCGTGCGATACCTGGCATCCGTAAAAAGGCAGATATGTCGTCACCGGCTCTTGAACAGCTCGCTTTGCTCCTGCTATTTGAGAAGTGCCGAGGCTCAATGCGCGTATACACCGACAGCTCTGTTATGCCGAGCAGCTCAAACGCAGCTGTCGTGATACCTATGAAAGCCGCAACAATCAAATTTAAGACCTCTCACCTCACGACATCGACAGCAGCAGAGCGCAGCGCTTCTTGCCGCATTACATTTCATTACTGATAACGGGCACAAAAATGGACGACCTTCAGTGACTCAAAGGCAGCTCTGCAATCCCTTCTGCCACCTTTACGCCGCGGCCCGCACGAGCAACTCGTATTTGAGATTGCAGAAGAGACGCACCATTTAATTGAGACTTTTTCGCCCTCGTGTTCAGACAGATATGGTTGTGATCACGTGCGTCAGGTACATATATTTGTGTGTTGCTTTAATAAATTATGGATGGAAGTCAGCGTTTATTCTCGTCGTTTCTTTGTCTGCTGTGCACTTTTTGCGCTGAAGCTTTAACGCCATGTCAGAAATGGCTGATCGCCGACAACTCTACGGTCGAGAGAGGATCAATTATTGGAAACAGCGTATACAAGCCCTCACGTGATTGGTACACTTCAAGGGCACCGCAGTTCTCTAAGCTCGCCGGCACCGGGTTTCCCTCGTACAACGCCGCCACCGAAATATGTGAGTTATAAAAGCTTCGCTTAACGATCCTAGTGAGAGGTGAGGTACTTCAATATGTAAAATAAACAAGAAAATAAATTACAGGTTTTGATTTTTCAAAACACTTCTCTTTCCTATATACTGAGCAAGGGAATGTCAGTTAGTAGAGATTTGCTATTACTTAGTCAAATCGCACAGCTAGCATTGTTGTTTGGTAACAACGATAGCCCTAATTTTTGCAACTCACATCTTTTTCCTTTTGTCCATACGAAGAGATTGTGTTCAAAAAAACAAACATGTTTAATAGGACACCGCTAACTTGCGCGGCCACGCAATAAACGCGTGAGGATCACCGCTCGGATGGTAAATGTTGCTGCGATCGACAGCTCCATTGCTATGTTTATATGTACTACGTGTGCGCAATGGAAAGGAAGGGGAAAAGGAGGGTGTGAATTCATTCTTCGACGTGTAAGTCTTATTCTTTCGCAAGGGGCACATGGAAGCCCGTATATCTCAGTTGAAATGATCACAAGGAATCCTCAAACCGCTCCGTGTTTGACTAACTGTCCCTTCGTTAGAATCCCAAGCCCTCTTTGGCGCTACAGATGCGTGACGTGTTTGAAACAGTGATGCGCTCAAGGATTCGTGTCTCCAATGCCTGTTATATACTTTGCATTTGGATGTTTTTTGAAGCGAATTGCGCAGTATAAAAGGTACATGCATAGGTCGTATAGTGCAAGCGGGAGACCCATACATATTGGTCGCTTTTAGCGATATTGTTTGACCGCAATAGCCAGATCACGTGAAAGATGTGAGATATATGTGTAAGCTGTCCTTTCTAATAAAATTTAGCTGCGAGTCAGCGCCTGTGTTGTTTCCGTCTTTCTTTTAGTGTCCGTTCTTTGTGTGCGCGCCATGTTATGTAAAAAATGAACAGGTACCAACTAGCCCATTTATCCGTGCTACTGCTATTTGCAGACAACTTAATGCGCACCATTTCTTATACGGTGACAAAACAGAGGTGGTTCAGGGAAGAAGATGGCATAAGCGGTAGGTATAGTTTATTTTATGTGCTACAAATTATGGGCAATTTGACGCTTTCCCGACGGCCGGCTTTCATGAGTGCCAAGTATTGAACAATGGCGAATCACTCCTGCGGAAACCCGCAAGGTGGAGGAAACCCGTTTTGTTGCAGGAACCTACAGGGTGAACCCCGTACTGATTTCTTAGAAAGAAACATTGTGCTGAATTCGAACCCGAGACCAACGCTTTTTCGCAAGAACATTGCAGGGCGAAGGCGAGTTAATACACTCGAAGCGCAGCGACAGAAACTCACAGGGTCCCTAGTGCATTTGCCTAAGAGGACTTGCAGGCGAAAGCCATCTTCGTTTTCTTCTCAGTCGACATAATGATCCTCTCCCGCTCCCTCCCCGAAAGGTCCTGTGCCTCACCTGGTTTTGCGCAGCCTCCGTGATCGGCCCACCTTTGACTGAGCGACGATGTCACGAAAGTGCGTCATCCTGTAACGTCACGTTATAACGTCGTGATTACGTCACAAGCTTTTGTGATCTGTGACGTCATGGTGACGTCATCACGGGGTGATAATTCTATGCGACACTCGTGTTGACGACACCGACGCCGATCCATATCCGCGTTTGATGAGGCATCTGAGGCTTTCACCTTGATAACACAGCCAACAAGTTCCACGATAGCCTTCCACCTTTCGGGCTTTGGTGGAAAAACAAGGCAAGTCAGCTGGAAGCTCATATTCGTTCTTCGGTGTCAGTGTGCTGCCAGTTGCTGTTCGTTTCGCCCTTGGCCACCATCTTTCAACCTTCCCTTCAAGTTATCCCAGATGGCAAAGCGGCCGCCCCGGCATTGTTCCCGGGCGTTGTTCCCCGATTTGAACACTTGACCGGGACGAATTTCGCGTCAGCTAAGAAGCTCTCCATCGTAGCTTCGCGCAACAAAACGGCGGAATTATTCATTTTTCATGATCAAACTATGCGCTGGTTTGTTACATAAAAAAGTATTGACTGGGCAGTGACCGTTTTGCTAACTTCCTACTTTGAGCAGTCGGCCAAAAAAGGAAACACTTAACTGGTTTGGAAGTACATGTAGACCTCCAAACTAGTGGGCAAATTCTTGGCCTGCTGCCCGAAGTAGGCAATTGCAGAGAGGAGATAGCGACGACCATTAATGACCTACTCCAGACGGTGCTAGCAGACAAAATATCGCGGAAAATCGATGTTTTGCACGTGCGCTCCACGAAGGGCATAGGGGGAAGATTGCGCATAAATGGCGGAAATTATCTTTGAAGACAATTTTCCTAAGGCTTAACGATGCCCCACGTCAAAACACCAAAATTAAACGTCGGGACTCAATAATTTCCTATTTGTGCAAGATTCAATACAGTTCCGTTGTATTGGGTGACACGCGCTTCCCGCTGAAGGACTGACGCAGTCAATGAAACGTTTTGTGGCATTTCTTTCTAGAGAACACGGAGGTGTCACTTGAGGGGGAAGACCGGCCTCCGGACCACATACCTTGCCAGCCTAATTACCGGCTACATATTGTTCTAGACGGGCAGTACTCTGTGGAACGAACCTGAGTACATAAATTTTCACGTTTTGTAACACAAAAAAGAAGGATTTTTTTGTGCGTGTGCAATCCCCAACGTACGATAGATTAGTGTACAATGATGTCTGTGGGTACACTATCAGAAAAAAAGAGTATGTGTTACTCCTTTCGGGGAGTCCTGACTTGCCACGCATATGACTCTGTTTAAAGAGGCACGTTAACTCTCTTTTGGGTAGCACGACTCTCTGACGATCATAATGATCTCCAAAGGGAGTTTACGTGTCTCTTTAGAGAGAGTCATATACGTGCAAGTCTGGACTCACAGGATAGAGTCATAAACTCTTTTTTTTTTGCCTTCTTAGAATGTACAGCAAGCAAGCGTTCATTGGAATGCTAGTTGCTACTAAAGGTAGCACTTTTTGCGTGACACCATCAGGTAAAGGTAAGGTTCCAAATTTGCCTCCATGGCAACGAGGGGCGTTTGCTCACACTTTTAGGTTTACATACATATATAAATACATAAATACCCCAAAATATGGACGGGGAATCAGTTGGCGCCCTAGCAAATCTGGTAGTGCAACGCACGCATAATGCGAAGGTTGTCGCTTCGGTCCCCACCGGCAGTAAGTCGCACTATTTCTTTTGCCTTCCAGTTCCCCACATCTCACAATCACTGCACTTCATCCATAAGCGCCAAATAATGTTCGGTATGTTTTCCATGGCTTTATTATGTGCTTGCTTCATGCGGCTGTGTCTAACAAAAATCACAGCACATCCACGGGGTGAATGATGATGAGTGAGGCGAAGCTCCGGAGGGAATAATCGGCAAACCGTGAAACTCTTCCATGAAATTCGCCCAGTACATCATATAAAGAGTGTGAAACACCGTGTATATATTAAACATCAAACTTTTATTGTACTGTTGGTTTACGTGGTCCCTTCATTATCGCCGCTTTGTGATTGGTGAAATGCAGGGAAAGTCCGCTCCCGAGCGAAAGAGAAAGTGAGCCAAGAGCGACCGCGTTCCCCGCTCGCCCTGTGAGAATTAACGGCAAGGCTAGAGGGAAGACACGACGCGCGTAGCGTTCCTCTTCGCGTTCCACGACGCGAAGTCGGCAGCATGCCCAAAGAAAGCTAACGGGAACGCGATTCGTGCATGTGCTCCGGCTTCGCGAACAATGCACGGCGTTTACTGCACATAAAGCGTCCCAAAACCAAACATCTTGCTCAAGGTGTGCTTTGCGTTTTTCGTAGAAATAATTTCTTTAGCATGTACATTAAGACGAAAAGTTGAAAGCTCACTAGAGTATATCGCCCGCAAAGTATGTCTTTTGGTGTGATTAAATCAAAGAACACTACGATGTCTTGTAAATTATGATATCTAGTGAATTGCTCATCTAGTGAGCGATTCATTAAACTAGAGCTGGCTACATACATACATACTACTACTACTACTACTACTACTACTACTACTACTACTACTACTACTACTACTACTACTACTACTACTACTACTACTACTACTACTACAGAGGAGGGAACGACCCACACCCTAAGGAGCTTCGCCCCTAAAAGGGACCCTTTGATCAACGCTCACTCTTCTCACTTATCCATGAATAGGCCTTTGTTTTAATATATCGCATTTTCTCACTGAGAGTGCTCTAACAAATTTAGTCGATGAAGCTTATATCTAAATTGTTGGTGCAGAGGTAGAGATTTTTAAACTCCATGCCGGTTATAATTATCTTTCAAATTCAATAAATTTTGTTCAAGGCCGTGAAACCGTTGTCTCGAAAATAATTTATACGTTTTGCACGTACTTACAGAGGAAAATTGTAGTTAGTTCCGAGCTAGAGCGTCCGCTTATTGTGTATGTGTATCGCACATTTCTCACTGATGGGGCCATACATGCAGTGGTTGCGTTTCGCCTTCTTCGTACGACGTGGGACTTTTTCTTCTAAAAGCCACGGTCCAACAGCGAACTTAGCCTACTATATTCATTTGCACGCAACAACGATGAGATTCTTACAATACACCGACTCAATCATCGGCGGCTGTTGTCATACCGTTTTCTTACGCTTATTTCGCAGTGCCACCTATGCAGAAAAAAAAGGCAAAAGGAGTTTCGCTGCTCATTCTGAGATTTCAAATCCACTAGCAACAAAATTTGTCTATGCGTCACTCAAATGTTTCGTGTTACCTTTCTGCACACTGCAGCCTGCCACACATGTCTTCAACGTACGCGAAGACATTCTACAGTAAACGTCCTTCGAAACGTTTTTTTCCCGCTTCGAAGTGCGTAGGCGGAAAGCTACACTCTGTGTACCCCATATGTATAGGCGCCCCGTCGCAGAGGTCGTCAGGGCTTTGGGTGCATGGGTGTTTACATATACGTTCATGTGTACAGAGCTACCGACGCCGAAGTTTAATGCCACCAAGCGCTGTACAATCGCGTCATCTTCGACGAAACGCGTCATGCCGTAAAGGGAAGGTGGAGGGCCTAATCAAGAAGAAATTGTGATGTAAGTAAACACGGACACAAGGAGAACTGTCCTTCTCTCTTGCGTCCGTGTTTACACGTCATACGCAGTAGGTCACATAATGATTGCAAGCAAAAGAAATCGTAACACACCAACACACAACACACACCACACACACACGCGCCACACACACAACACACACACACACACACACACACACACACCCACACACACACACACCACACACACACACACACACACACACACACACACACACACACACACACACACACCCACACCACACACACACACACACACACACACACACACGCAGTAGCAAAGGAATCGTTTTTACCAATGAAAAGTAGGCCGGAAGATTGCATTGAGGCTACCATTGAAAATATAGAATCAGGCATTGCGTAGTAGAGGTTGGTGTTGGTTGTTGGTTGGTTGGTTGGTTGCGAAACTTGATTGAGGCCCTGCACAGGCGACTCCCCGTCGGGACCGTCAGGCCAAGCCTCTGTCCCGGAAAAATAGAACTTAACTTTCGAATTGTTACAGCGCGGCCCTCAGGCAGCGACCGCTTCCTTGTTAAAGGAGGAGCTTTTTTTTGTAATTCCGCTGAGCTAGTCCTAATACCTTGGCCAGTCATAACAACTGATGATTGCTTGTCCAGATTATATTGCGTTTCTTGTAATGTTTCTGCATTGTTCTTGAAAGCTATCCTCGTGCGATTTGCATAGCCAGTCAAAATGGTCGGCGGGTGAATTAGTTATTCGAACACTGTTTTTTATCTAATGAAATTTATGCAGTAGCTTTGCGAAACAGTACGCCAATACCTTTCGCCAATTTATCACCTCAAGCTGGCAATTAAATTATTTGAATAAGATGGCACGCCAGCTTCGATACAATTACGTGCTCCCATTAATCAAGTGGCCGTCGCGTCAACATTTACCTGTGGCTTCATCAGTCGTGCATTTAGCATTGATGCGAAGATGTACGCGAGAATTTTAAGATGAATAGTGGGCTAATGCAAAAGGAAAACAGTAGGTCATATAATGCAGCTGCCCGTTGGGTGATCGTTGGAGATGCGATACACTGCTCTGCCGAAAGCTTCTGAGCACCCCACGTCTAATGCAGGTAGGCATGCTATAATGATAAGCAGCATGTGTACCGTGTACCAGTCGAGCGTGAACACGCACATTGTACGACGATCATTGTCCTGAAAAATTACTACGTTCCGAATCTTTGGAGATGAATCAACATTCAGTAATCACAAACCTGAAAAAAAAAAAAACGCCAGGCGTGCGCGGAAAGCGCAGCAGAGTCACAGCGAAAGCTATATATTATATATATATATATATATTATATATATATATAATATATATATATATATATATATAACTCTCGTGGCAGTACTAATACAAGTACACTAGCAAGGTGCCCACTACGCCATAAATCATAATTTTTGTAAAGTTGGGAAGCACCCACTACACCACAATCCGTCATTCTGCGTACAAGCTACACATCTGTAACGCATTATGTACACTTTGTCGATGCGACGCTGATGACGCTGAAGAATTATGGCGGAGTCCTTTGTAATGGGTTGGAAGCTTTAAGTGATCCACTATTTACGTAATTCGCATTGTGTGATGCCCGGTCTTTATTTCACTCTCCTACCACGCTATATAACCTACATTAACGTGAGAAAGAGATACATAGGGAAAGAACTTTATTGAGAGCCTGAGGAAATGGATCATGGGGGCCTTGTGGGCATCCTTGGCAACCAATACAAGTTCGCTGTGAGGAACCCACTACGCTATAAGCATCATAATTTTTGTGAAGTAGGAAGCAGTCATTATGCCGTCCTTCGTCATTCTGCACAAACCGTGGTACCTGCTAAACACCTTTGGACATATTGTACTTTGTTGATGCTGTGGCTGATGACGATGAAGATTAGGGCAGAGCCCTTTGTAATGGGTTGGAAGCGTTCAACAACCCACTCGTTGCGCAATTCGCATTGTGTGACGCCTGGTTGTTATTTTAGTCTTTTACTACTACTAATAATATATCTGGGATTTAACGTCCCAAAACCCATATATGCTTATGAGAGACGCCGTAGTGGAGGGCTCCGGAAAATTTTGACCACCTGGGTTCTTTACCATGCACCTAAATCTAAGTACACAGGGCTCAACATTTTCTCCTCCATCGAAAATGCATCCGCCGCGGCCGGGATTCGATCCTGCGACCTTTTTAGTCTTCTACGACGCTACATTAGATATACTTAGTCTTATACGACGCTACATTACATATGCTCATCTGGTTCCTTCCCGACATTAAGCCTGTATAGGGTCTTTTTGCGAACGAGTTTCAAGCACCGGCATGGCTGTGAGGTGGAGTATGGGCTTCCACGCACAGGGCCACAGTTCAAACCCGTTCCAACCTGGCTATTTTTCTTATTTCGATTTTTCCCTTATTTCGCCCGACAGCGGTTACGAACACCGGCGGCGGCGGCGGACAACCACCGCGCCAAAAACGGCCGTTGTTGTGATCTCATAACAGCTTTCGCTGTAAAAAGGCACCAGAATATATTACAGCATTGCATGCGTCCATAGGTGCTACTACACAAGCACCCAGGAGGAGTTCGACACTTAGGCCTACCGTCTCTTCTATGAGGTTATACATTTGACGGTACGTCAAATTGGACCTCTTCGTTGTTCCTCTTAGCAAACAAGGATGTGCACGAACGCCAATACCAAAGGTATCGTTCGCCAGGCTCGCTTGTGAGGGTCTCGCACACGGTGCTCCGCTGTCTCAAGACATCCCTATTGAGAAGGCTGCATTAGCTGCGCTCGGGCAAAAGGGCGTGACATCCTCTCCAAGAGCTGCAAATGCCTTCTTCTAATTTTGTATATGCCATCGCTCCGTCAGCGTTCCCGCTGCTCCTGCGAGACCTTCGAATCACTACCGACATTTTCTGTGGGCTCTTTAATGAAGTGTTGTGCCTCGGCCGAGGCCATAAAAGCGCACACCAACTCGAGCGACGCAAGGCGAGAAGATCAAGGGGCGGCAGGCAGACCACATCGTCTCTGCGCAGTAGAACACGATGGTGACGGCATCGATCGCAGGCAACGACGGCGCGCCGTCTTTCCTGCCGCGGGACCCGCGCACGGCTCATTGTACTTCTCGGGCAACAAGCCACTAATAACGCTTCTGATCGTCGCCTACGTCTACATCGTCAAGGTGGGCGGCCCGCGGTTCATGAAGAACCGCAAGCCGTACGACGGCATCAAGCCGCTGATCACGTTCTACAATGCCTTCATGGTGGTGGGCAGTGCTTACTACGTCTACGCTTTTTTTTCACGGCCGCTTACATCCGCAACGGTTACAGCCCGATCTGCCAGGGCATAGACTTCGACGCCAGAGACGAAGGCACCATGGCTCTGCTGAACCTCTGCTGGTGGTTTCTCGATGTCAGGATACTCGACTTTCTGGACACCTTCTTCTTCGTGCTCCGCAAGAAGGATTCACACGTATCCTTGTTGCACGCGTACATCACTCATTGTCGCCTTCAACGGATGGTTCGGATCACTTACGGTGCGGATGGCCAGGTGAGAGCCTGCGTGGTCGTCAACGGCTCCGTGCACGTGGTGATGTACACATACTACTGCCTCAGCTCTCTGGGGCCCGAGTTCCGGAATACTTGTGGTGGAAGCGTTACATTACGCCAGTTGCAGCTTACGCAGTTCGTGGTTCTCTTTGTGCACACCCTGATGCCGTTCTTCTTGAACTGCCACTACCCCAGGTCGCACACGTACGTCGCGATGGCAGAAGCCATTTTCTTCTTTTGCCTGTTTATGAACTTTTACGTCAAACCTACCAGCGAAGAAGACGCACGGCGACGAAAGCTGTGGCAAACGGCAAGATGCAATGAGGCAGGCTTTGTTTTGTGTGCACTTGAAGTTAATTGAACTTATGCCCGAACTCTCGGTGTTTCTTGCTGAAAAAAAAAAAGAAAGACCGGCGTCTTGCTTACCCTGATTTGCACTGTGGCCCAACCGTGAATGCAACAGTTCACGTCGCTGAATCTAGAGGCTAGGGACGGTACTGGCTGGTAATATAGATTCTTTTTTTTATTGTAGTACTAGGCGGTGGGGAATTCGCTCGCAGTCGTATACGAATATAAATACCTCATAAACGTCTAGGCTGCGTTTTATATGTGTGATAAAATCTTGATACTAACCTGGGTCCGCATTCACAAAGAGTTTTCAGACTCATTTTGTTATTAATATAAAGTGGGTGCCAGTCCACTTGCTCGGCATATCTAGGAAGGGAGCGGGCCAAAGGCAAAGAGCGCTGTGTATGCGGGCACTGGTTTCTTAAGTGAGATAGCCCAACTTCACGCGTTGCTGCCAAGCTTTTAAGTAATGAAATTGCCAACGTTTGACTGAATCGCTGTCGATCGGTCAAACACCCTTGTATGGAATGCAGAGGTGGACAATATCGGAAGAAATTGTGCCTTCGGTTGAGCAAGCCGCGGATTATGAAACTGGTTGAACTTGATCTGTGCCAATACCTGTGATCAACTTTTTCTGGTTAAAAACACGCGAAGAAAAGTGTTCCTGTTGTTGTGCTTGTTTGAAAGGTTCTTTTAACTGTGGGATACGCTCCTAGACGAAATTGGTAAGGAGTCAAATGCCAAATGATGCAAAGGTGTTAATCTCCACGTCCTACAGCATGCACCAGGTGGCGATGAATAAATCGAGACGCTAGAGAATTAAGATGTGTGCGACTAATCGAATATTAGTCTTCATGCTTCAACGGACGGTGCAGGGACAACAGAGTGTCTCTGGTATATCACATGAGCGATGCTGTAGGAACAGTTGTCTGCCATGTGGCTAGAGTCAGTTGATCGCTCTCTACTTCAAATGACGAATTTAGTAACTGCATGTTCGCTGGCGTATTCGCGACATATTTTTCATTAGCCCGAGTCGTTTCGTTGCACCAAGTGAGCCAGTACAAAGTTGCACTGTCTTCATGTTTGGTACAGTTTGGTGGACTCGACGAAACGTCATTTCTTGCAATTACATTAGTGACAGGTAATGCTTCTGTCTCGCAAGTGAGAGCAAGTCTAATTTTGGGACACGATGAACTGATGAATTCGACTCGTCCTCAAGGCGAAAAGATTCATTGTATCGTTCTATGCATCAGGCAGGAAATGGCGGGTGATGTGGGCAGATCATGGCGACCAATTGTGTTGCAAGACAATTACACTTCTGAAATACTGCTTTCTAAGCATTAGAATAAGGGGGGGGGAAGCAACACTTTGCCTAAAACTTTTTAGGGCTTTCAAAAAAGACTATCCAGAACTGTTCAATGAAAAGGTTGACGTCCACGTAAGAGGAGAGTTTTAAAGTAATTTCATAAGGATCTATGAGAAGGGAAATGCAGTGTTAAAGGTAGAGGTCCCCCAAACCAAAACCAAACTGAGTATCATTGCCGATACGTGCCGTTCGCTCCATTTACAGGGTGAACAACTAAATACTGACGAGTTAACACCCACACAAATCGGTATGCTCTAAGAGCTGTCGTCAGACAAAAAGCTGTGCGTTATTCTTTTTTTGAAAAATATGGGCGGCGTGGTTCACATTTACACAGGGTTGAACCATGCCCAGGGGTTGTGGACATTGCCCATTCGGTCATGTGTCGAAATGAACCGCCGTGTTACCAACCTAACTCAATGAGTGACATAAAATGCATTTGAAAAAAAGGTTGATCGATTTTCAACAGTGTTCAGGTAGCATAATCTTACTCACTGGTCGCAATAGCATGCATACTTAAGGCACGTAGTCGTAACTTTCCTGCTGAGATATAGCAGTCTTTTTGTCCTGACCTGATCAGACGTCGTTGCCGCCTTTCGGTACCGAAATGTGGCAACAAACTCAGAGATCTCAAGTGACCCGCAAGTATCGCTCGTGGTGTGGTAAGTATTACTCTCCAAAGCAAAACCGCATTCGCTAAAGAAGAGCATGTCCTCTAAAGCCACTTTGATGCAGTTGAGTGCATCAAAGTGGCTTTAGAGGGCAAAAGGGGCAAGCATATAACAAAGGATCGGCGTAACATGCTCTTAAAGGGACTGTCTACCGTCCTTCATCGCTTTTCTGTTTTGTACCGCAATAAAAAGCGTACCGTCTGAAGTGTCCAACCTTGCCGCGTTCTCTTTAAGTGAGTATTAGGTGCACGTTAAGAACCCCAGTGGTCAAAATTTTCCGAACCCCCACTACGGCGTCTCTCATAATCATATCGTGGTTTTGGGACGTTAAACCCCATATATTATTATCTGGAGTGAGTAGAAATTTTTACAACAGAATTTTAGATGCGAAGCATCTTATGCTCGGGGCAGTGTTCGTTTTCCGGCGTCCGCACCTATACCGCACCCAAGGAAGTTGAAAAAAAACTTCTGGAGTGGAGGCGGCGCGCCGCCGCTGAAAGCCGACCACCGCCATATTGCTCAGGCAGAAAACGTGTGGGTCGTCGCTTGAGCCCGCGCGGAATTCCACAGATGGCAAATTTCTCCATTCTTTTGATGACAAGTGAGTGTTGTGGATGTATCATTTTTTGGACTGCGATCCACTCGATCCACATTTACAATTGTCGAAGACTGCCAAGCTGTACATAAAAAACGCCGGGCCTGCGCGCAGCACAGTCACAGCGAAAGCGGAAGACGGCCTTTCTAGATCCCGTTCTAAACTCTCTTGGGGGAACTAATACAAGTACACTTGCAAGGTACCCACTACGCCGCAAATCATAATTTTTGTGAAGGCGGAAGCAATCTCTATGCCATTATTCGTCTTTCTGCGGGAGGTACCCGCTACACATCTGTAAGGCATTATGTGAACTTTGTGCTGCCTGTGGTTGCTGGATGAAGAATTATGGCTGATCCTTTTGTAATAGATTTGAAGCAATTAACGATCCGGTCACTCGTTGCGCAATTAGCATTATGTGACGCCTGGTGGTTATTTACTCTTCTGACACGCTATATTACACATTTAACGCAATTCCTTGCCCGACATGACGCCTGTAAGGATTTTATGCAAAGGAGTTCCAGTCACTAGCGGGCACTGTGGTAGAATACTCGACTCCCATGGAGAGGACCGGGGTTCAAACCCATATGAGCCTGTTTATTTTTATTTATTTCATTTTTCTTATTTCTCGCGATAGTAGTTACGGACACCGGCGGCGCAACGGACAACCACCCCCACAGCCGTTGTGATCTGATAACAGCTGTCGCTGTAAAATCAGGCTTCACCACATTTCAAAAAAATCAACCGGAAAAAAATTCGGCATATCGCACGCGTTGTGGAAATCTTTCATGCGAAGCAGTCAGCGAGTACTTCTATGCTGTATTTATGGCTTTGAGCCAAGCGTTACGAGGTGGATCAACGTGTTTTTGTAAGTGCAGTAGCTGTGTGCACATCGTGGGATTACCAGGCACGTCGACAACAATGGCGTGTAAAGGGTAACTTATGGTAGCGTAACGCCAGCCCTCACCTAAGAGTACATAGGTCAGTATTATCGAAACTAACTGCACACTATGGTACAACCATGTGGATATGATACGTAACTTTCGTTAATGTATTCTTCTGGGTCGAGCAATGCTTCAATATAGCTTGCTGAAACAGAGGAATACAAATGTAATGTTTATTACACTGCTATAAAGCGGAGCCAACACTGGAACCGCAGACGTTAATCTGATATGACGCCTGTATCGTAAAAGTACATACGTACTGTGCATTGCTTTCTTGCAAAATTAGATAGCCAGCGCCACAACCACACTTGACGTTGCACCGAAATTACGCCTGCATAGGCTCTTTTTCCAAACCAGTCTATATACCCGACGTACCTCTGTGGTAGAATACTTGATTGCCACGCAGAATGCTTGGGTTACATTCCTGCTGTGATCTTAATATTATTCTTTCCATTCGTGGGGTCAACACTCCCGATGTCGGTTTTCTTAACGCTCTCATTTAAAATACCAATGTCTGTTTTCCACCGTTCCTGGGAGATATAACCGTCAATCACATGTGGCGCATACCCGTGGTAAACGGCTATGTGGCACACGTGTCTGGAGGAAAGGGTTTGACGACCTACGCGACAGGATTTTCCTGTTATTCATGTCATGATACGACAGCCATAGCCGTGAAATCCTCTTACCCTCCCATGCCGATCTTGGTCTACACCAAGTTAAGGAGGCGATCATGAGAGCACCTCGGCGTAGGTGGCTAGGTAGATAGATTCGTAGATAAAAACGCTGAATGTGCCAAAGGTTTGCTAAGAATGCCTAGCATTTAAAATCCCAAAGCGGAGTAAGAACGCGGCTGACAATTAAGGACTGTTATTTTTTTAAAATTTATAGACGAGTGTAAACAAGAGCTGCAGCAAGCTAGTCAATTAATCTGCTTTCGTATCTCTTCTTTTTGCTGTGTTTACTTTTTAAGGGTGCGTGTTTTATATGGTTAGTTTCGTGATTGTCTGCATTATGCGTAAACCAGAGCTGCAGCAAACTGGTCAACTAGTTTGCTTTTGTATCTTTTCTTTTGCTGTGTTTAGTTTTTCAGGGCGCGTGTTTCATACGGTTAGTTTCGTGACTGTGTGCATTATGATGCATTTTGAAGTATTTTGGATTTGTTGCTTTATGGATTCACGTATAAACCACATTGTATATTCTTCTTTTTCTTTTGAAATTGTGTAGAAGCCGGGGTGAATAAATTTTATGTACCACTTATTAACTCCTCCATGTGCTTCATTTCGGGAATGCTGGAAGCGAATTCTACGTGTTATCAGGCACGCTTCAGCCCATGTATAATGTGTAAAAAACTGCCTTCTTCAATCCTACAGGACAACAAAAAATTCGGCCAAATAAGTGACACTAATTATCCAGTTCTCACGCTGAAACGCCCCCGCGGAAGCTCACAATTACGCTGTCCGCGCTCAGGCTGCGCTGCCTCTTGCCCGGAGCAAAATGGCTTCCAACCGGTTTCCCAGGCTTCACCCGCTCGCGTGGGCGCGTATAGGGGACCTCCACTCCAGAAGTTTTTTTAAATCTCCTGACCGCGCCTATACTGCGCGTGAGGAGGTGGGGTGGAGGAGGTGGCGTGAGCGCTGCCTCCGCTTCGTTTCTCCTCTCCGTTTCTCTCTCTCCGCCACAGCTGTGCGTTGGCGCGCGCTCGCTGCCGGCACACCCCTTCGCAACGGCGCTATGGATGCTCGCGAAGCTGAACGTAAACGGCAACGCCGGCAGCGAATCTCGGAGCTGCGAGACTGCGAAAGCGTGCGTTCGCTGTGCTTCCGTCATTCTCTCTCTGTGCAACGGTGTGCGAAACGCCATGAACAACGTCAACGTCGGCGCTAGTTGCAGCGGTAGTGCCACCGCCGCGGAGCAGAGGAAGGCTCGGGAAGCCGAAGTAAACGTCAGCGTCGGCAAGCGGTAATTCAAACGCGTCGACAACCACCGTCTCATAAGTCACATAAGAGAAACGGAAACTCGATGCGCACCCCCCGCGATGCTTCCACATCCCCCAGGGTGCCCGGGGGAGATGATGTGTAATTTTTCGATCTGGTTCGTCTTCTTCCATTGGCGTGAAACATGCCCACAACACTGGTTCGTTACGCGATGGCGATGGCAGTGCCAGTAAAAATTAAAACCGAAAGCACATGTGATTCTGTAGGATTACTTATTTTCGCTGAACACTATTGTAATGAATGTAACAGTCGTTTTCAACGCTCTAGCGTTTAAATGAAGCCTTATATACGCTTACGTTTTGCTGTAATCAGTCTATGCGTTTATTTTGGCACTGCTGCCGCAATCCAAGCCAAGTTGATTCGTAAAAAAGAGAAGTTAAATGCACGCCTTCACAGCGCAGCACATGTGAGACAACCTAACAACAATACAGCGGACAGTACGACGAGAGCGGAGGGCCGCATGGCATAGCGCATGAGTGAAGGAGACGAAATTGAAAACGGCGCCGCAAGCAGCGCCACCGGGCACCTTTTTTGATGCGTGAGGAAAAAGAAAGCAACAGGTTACTCTCTGACGCAACCTAAGGCTGCCTCAAGTGCGTAAAAATACAATTTCAAGTTAGACATGCTTGTTTTTTAAGCAAAAATTCTACCTGCGAGGACTTCTTGTCCTACCAGTAGATTGGCCACATTGCTGTTGGGTGACGCTAGCGGTCATTCTGTCACCATTTTCAACATCAAATTAAAAATATAATTCCTTTTTTATGGGACAAAAGCATGCTCGTTGCCGCCGATGTGACGAACGATCTTTTCATTTTCACCACAATCAGAAAATTTTTTGAGAGCGGTAGCATTCCCTTTAAGGTTAAAAAGTTTTCGGTATACTGGCACGTTAGAACGAATTGTCGTACCATATCAAAAAACCTATTGTTGCGATGGGTGTTTGTTTGCATTAAAGAAACGTCAGGCCTGCGCGGAAAGCGCAGCACAGTCACAGCGAAAGCTGGAAGAGCAGCATTTCTGGAGCCGTTGTAAACTCTCTTGTGGCTATATACAAGTACACTAGCACTACGCCACAAATCGTAATTTTTGTGAAGTTGAGAAGCAGCCACCACGAAATTACTCGTCATTCTGCGGAGAAGCGAGGTACCACCTGTAAGGCATGTGCACGTCTGCCAGGCAACTGTGTTAAGTGTCCTAATTGCCATGGTGCTCATGAAGCGTCATCTAAGGATTGCCCGCGAGTGCGGAACGAGCGTGCGGTACTCAAACGTATGGTGCGCGACAATTCAACGTACAGAGGCTGCTGCTACTGTCCGGCGACGACGGCATCGCCACAGAAGAACAAGAAACGTCGCATCTGCCGAGAGAGACTCGCCATCTACCGCCAAAGCAACTGGCCACCGATCGTCAAGCTTTGCAAAGACGGATACACGAAAACAAAGGCAGGGTCAACACTCGCACCTCGTGAAGAGTGGCCCTCACTTTCACGAGCGCAACCTGATTCAGAGTCGCATCGGATCCCGCCACCCTCGATGTCTTCACGAGCCGCTGATGCAAAGACGACTGATGATCGACAAGTCATAATCATGTTGCAATCCCTTATGAGCGCAATGCGCATTCTCTTGAGCAACATGAAGACCTCGTCCACACAGAGCGCGCTGCAGGTGCTGGACACCTTGAGTCCGGTGCTTGCAGATCTAGGGTAAAACCATGGCCTGCGAGGTGCTATCGTTTCGAGAGGAGGTCAGGAATTCATCTGTCTTTCAGTGGAACGCAAGAGGGCTTAAGTCGCGCATGTCCGACTTCAGACAGTATGTATTCACCAACCAGTTCCCTATCGTTGTGATTTGCGAGCCCAACCTGTCAGCTCCCATAAGACCTTGCTGCACCCACGGAGAGTGCAGCAAGTTGTTATGTTTATACGCCGTGATTGACTTACGTTCATCACCCAGTGCCACCTGACGAAGACAACCAATACGTTTGTCTAACAGTGAAGAAGAACGAGATCACGCTCACAATTCTTGGAGCCTACTTATCTCCATCAACTCGTCTAGATTGTGAGCGCCTATGCGGAATTTTGAGATCGACTCCCGAGACGTGGGTGATAACTGGCGACTTCAATGCCCACCATTACTTATGGGGAAGTTCCAGGGTCACACTAGAGGGAGACAGTTGGTGTCCCTTGCCTCTGAATACGAACTTTGCCTCTCGAATGATGGAAGTACTTATCTGCGTGGACCAACGTACAGTAGTTGCCTGGACCTTATTTTCGTTTCACGTTCATTTGCCAGAAGAGTTCACTGGTTTTCGGATTTGGAAACGCGGGGTAGCGACCATATCCCTACTTACCTGAAGATTGAAGGTTTGTCTAGCTCCAAGTGCACCAGAGCCATCCAGTGCACCGACTGGCCAAAATACAAGTAATCTTGGAGGACTGTGACGGCTCACCATCAACCTAGTGGACGCAATGAAGAGTGCACTACAGACTACCAGGCGTTCGCTTTCGATGAGTTCAGCGCGCACCGATTTCGACATTGAACTCGAGAAACTTCGAGCAATTCGCCGTCGTGCGGAACGAAGATATAGACGCACAAAGTCAATTATGATTTGAGACTGGCTAGACGCACACAAAAGAAAATACAGCGTCACATGAACAAGCTGGCTTCGCGCCGATGGTATCTTTTTGTGAGTCCCTGGATCCACGAAAGCCTTTGTCGCTTATATACCGAACGTCGTGGTCTGCATACAACTTTCGGTCAACGCCACCCGTTTAAATCTCTGGCACTACATACAATGTACGGAGGTGGATGTCGCAGAATCTTTCTGTAGAAGGATTGCCGGCGAGGCAAATTC
This sequence comes from Rhipicephalus sanguineus, assembly GCF_013339695.2. Classification (NCBI taxonomy): domain Eukaryota; kingdom Metazoa; phylum Arthropoda; class Arachnida; order Ixodida; family Ixodidae; genus Rhipicephalus; species Rhipicephalus sanguineus. The sequence continues at coordinate 77,045,369 of NC_051177.1, read as the reverse complement.
CGCAGAAACGGAGATGGGAACGCCCGACTGCCCACTAGCTTCACGTGATCCTCGCATGGAGTGTCCATTTTCTATGGAAGAGCTAAACGCTGCGCTGGCTTTGTGTAGGCGTTCTTCAGCGCCAGGACCTGACGGCATTACCTACCGTGCTCTCTGTCACCTAGGAGATCAAGCTTGGAAGGCACTATTGTTAGTGTACAATGACTCCTGGCAGATGGTATGGTTCCACAGGAATGGAAGTGAAGTCGCCTGATTCTACTCCTCAAAGCTGGCAAGTCGCCTTGGACATTTCCTCCTACCGCCCGATTGCGCTCGCTAGTTGTGTGGGAAAGGTAATGGAAAGGATGATCCTCACGCGTCTGGAATGGTACTTAGAATACTACGAAATGTATCCAGATGCTATGGCCGGGTTCAGACGCGGTCGCTCGTCAATAGACAATGGGCTGACTTGGGACATACGTCCAACATCAGAAGGCCTGCAAACGATTATCTGCTTCTCTGTTTCTAGACGTTAAAGGGGCTTATGCCAATGTCACCCACGAAGCCATTCTAAGCTCGTTAGAAGCAGTAGGACTTGGTGGCAAGGTGTATATGTGGGTGCACAGCTACTTGCAGAAGAGATCATTTCACGTGCAGACAGAGAATGGCCCGACACCCGATTATTACGGTAGCCGAGGAGTCCCTCAAGGCGGAGTGCTAAGCCCGACATTGTTCAACCTGACGCTCATTAGACTAGTCGACAACCAACCAAGCAGCGTACGACTTTCTATTTATGCTGACGACATCTGTATATGGACGTCAGCAGTGACGCGGCTTCAACTTCGCGCTCGACTTCAGAAGGCAGCCACAGTGACATCACGCTACCTGCGTAATCAGGACTAGAGATCGCAAATGAAAAGTGCGCAGTCGTGGCATTCACCAGAAAGCCAATGTCCGCTTACGGCATATCAATCAACGGCCAATGTGTGTCATCCAGCAGGAGTCACAGGTTCTTGGGAGTCATAATCAACAGAGACCTGTCTTGGACCCCTCACGTAAACTATGTGAAAAAGTGGCTTACTGCTATCTGTCACTTGTTCAGGTTCCTCGCAGGGAAAACTTGGGAGTGTCCATACATTCTGTGCTACAGCTGTACCGGGTATTGTTTATTGGGTTCCTGCGATACAGCCTACCTGCAATATCCAATACCTGCAAAACTAACCTTCGCACGATACAAAGCATTCAAGCTCAGGCTCTTAGGATATGCCTTGGTTTACCACGCTGCTCTTCAACAGTTGAAACCATTGCCATTGCTCAGGACTACTCAATCACGACACACATCACTGTTGAGACCATGCGCACTTACCTCAGGCAATATGCCAGGAACCCTTCCCACCACCTGGCAAGCCTCGCTGCTGAAAGGCCCCGCACGACATTTAGTGCAACTGTCCATGCCCATCGGGCATCGTTTACATCAGGGTATGCGCCAGCGGAGAAGCCGGTGTTTCCTCCGTGGTGCTTGTACCTTCCACAAGTACGCCTAACAATTCCAGGGCTGCAGAAGAAATCAGCTTTGCCCGCCCCAGAACTAAAACAATTGAGCCTACTTTTCTTCCATGAAACCTACAGGAACCACGTGCACATCTACACCGATGGGCCAACCACGGTGTCCAGCTGCGGTGGTGCGGTGGTCATACCAGCACGAGAAATAACCCTAAGACTCAAAATATCCCATGTGACTACATCTTCGGCGGCAGAACTTACGGCTCTGCGTTGTGCACTAGAGTACATTGATTCGGAGAGACCGAGCAAATGGGCTGTGTTTTCCTACTCGAAACCGGCGTTACAGTGCCTGCAGTCAGCTCTCCGACGCGGATGCCACGAACAGCTTAAGTACGAAATTCTGAAGATTCATCACCGCGTCAAAGAAAAAGGCCACGAGGTTGACTTTCAGTGGCTACCTGGTCATTGCGGGATCAGTGGCAATGTTTCCGCAGACAATGCTGCTCGCACATCCCATCAAGAGACCACCGTTCCAATTCCTCTTTCTAGGACAGACGCTGCAAGGCAGCTTCGTCACCT